>NC_140241.1:31299445-31304445 GCF_949987555.1 Borostomias antarcticus | reverse complement strand
TAAATATCGCAATAAAAAATTGGTAATGGAAACACCTACATTTCGAAAAACCTCTCAAATTTCGATAAAATGTATAGACGTATATCACAAAAGCGTGATGGAAGCACTTTTTTTAAATTTAGGCAGGAGAAGAAGAGGTAGGGGTCACGTGATTTGCTCGCTTCAAAAAATGACGCGATATGCCTCCGGAGCAAGTGGAAGACCCTAAGCAACGATACTTAGCCGGGAAACACTCGCTGTTTAAGAGCGGAGCCAAGGGGAAAGATAAAATAAAGTTAAAATATTACAACGGTTTGTTTACTTAATACATCCACGGTTTACTTCCTGGTTGCGCTTTGCGTGAATTGTGTGGCGTTGCGAGACTAGACTACGAGAATTACAGCTCTTGCACAAAACACCTTTCAATGGAAACACCTGCAAGTCGCAATTGTACTTTGTCGAAACTTTCGAAATATCGCTTTTATTTTGCGAAAAAGTGTAATGGAAACGCAGCTATTGTCAACTGGAGAGTCACCCAGTATCTCCACTGTCTTTAGAGCATTGAGCTCCAGGTTGTTTAGGCCGCCCAGGGCGGGAGGCCAGGACAGTAGCTGGTCGATCTCCCACCTGTAGGTGGACTCGTCCCCCTCAGAGATGAGCTCAATGAGGATGGTGTCGTCAGCAAACCTCAGGAGCCTGACAGACTGGTGGCTGGAGGTGCAGCTGTTGGTGTACAGGGAGAAGAGTAGGGGGGACAGGACGCAGCCTTGAGAGGAGCCGGTGCTGATGGTCTGGGAGTCAGAGACGTGTTCTCCCAGCTTCAGGTGCTGCTTCCTGTCAGACAGGATGTCTGTGATCCACCTGCAGGTGGAGTCAGACACGTATTCCTGGGAGAGCTTGTCCTCTAGCTGGGCCGGAGGATGGTGTTGAAGGAAGAGCTCAAGTCCACAAACAGGATCCTAGCATAGCTTCCTGCAGATTCCAGGTGCTGAAGGATGAAATGGAGGCCCACGTTTACTACATTGTCCACAGACCTGTTGGCTCTGTAGGCAACCTGCATGCCAGGAGTGGATCTGTGATGGATTTGAGGTGGGTCGGACTGTACAAGGCACTCAAAAGTCTTCATTACCACAGAGGTCAGGGCGACGGGTCTAATGCAGTGATCCAGTGAGGAGCTGATTCCCTGATGTTCATGAGCTCCTCAGGAGCTCCGGGTACTGTCACAAAACACTGAATTTACCGACAAAACAACAAACTAAGCACACCAAGTCGCCGAGGTGGCCGTCAACGGTGCCATCTTAGATCTTAAGGGCCAGTAGGTGAGAGAAATCAGTGGAATACTACAGTACATTGCTAGAACAAGGAAAAAAAGACTTTCCAATTACAAAATGCTGCTGAAAACATAGCGAAATGCATCTAGGAAGCAGAACAAGTAAATACAATATATATTAGTTTTGATCCTTACAAAGGGGGCCAGTAGTTTCTTGCTGGCTTCACCCACGGTGCGGATGGCGTTGTCCACATCTCTCTGTCCAGGCAGGCAGTTCACACACCTGTTCAGGGCCTGGGACACAGCCTTGGCCACCTACACACACAGACACACACACAGATTCTTCTATGAGCACATAGTTTGTTGAGGGTTAAGGCAAGCTGTTGACTGGCCTTGAGCTTTCTGAGCTCTGATGGAATGTTTCTCCATCTGTAAGGTTCTATGCCTCTGTCTGTTTATTCTGTCTGTTTATTCTGTATTTGACATATATCTACCTACCCATCTACTCACTTCACTACCTACCTACCAGCCTACTACATCTATCCAATCTATACAGTAAATATACCTCAAATGTATCTCTCTCTCTCTCTCTCTCTCTCTCTCTCTCTCTCTCTCTCTCTCTCTCTCCCTCTCTCTCTCCCTCTCTCTCTCCCTCTCTCTCTCCCTCTCTCTCTCCCTCTCTCTCTCCCTCTCCCTCCCTCCCTCCCTCCCTCCCTCCCTCCCTCCCTCCCTCACCTGGGCCAGTCTCTGCTGGCTGTCAGGGTCTCCTGGCTTGGCGATGGCCCTCTTGGTCTCCTCAATCAGGTTGGCCGACTTGTCCATGACGTCGCCGGCGCAGTCCAGCATGGCGTCGCGGGCCTGGGGGTCGGCGGTGGTGGCGGCCACGCCCCTGGCGGCGGAGGCCAGAGAGCGCAGGGCCTGAGCCACATCTCTGGCCGCCATACCTGAGAGAGAGAGAGAGGAGGAGGAGCAAAAAGAAAGGGAGGTATGGAGAAAGAGATGGAGATAAAAGGTAGAGAGAGTGGGAGAGACAGAGAAAGACAGACAGAGAGAGAGAAAGACAGAAATAGAGAAAGGCAAAGAGAGATAGAGGGAGGGTGGGAGAGAAAGAAGAGATAGAGAAAGACAGAGAGAAAGAGAAATACAGAAATAGAGAAAGGCGGAGATAGAGAGGGAGAAGGGGGAGAAGGATAGAAAGACAGAAAAAAAAGAGAAAGACAAAGAGAGACAGAGAGGGAGAGGGGGCAGAGAGAACAAGAATGACAAAGAGGATATATGAGCATGGGGATTTAGAACTTGCAGATCGACGTCTCCACAGCTAGAGGGCGCTGTTAATCACGAGCATTTCCGTCCACACCTGTGGCCCTCCACACTCTAGCACCCTATACACACCCAGACCATCTATACACACCCAGACCATCTATACACACCCAGACCATCTATACACACCCAGACCATCTATACACACCCAGACCATCTATACACACCCAGACCATCTATACACACCCAGACCATCTATACACACCCAGACCATCTATACACACCCAGACCATCTCTACACACCCAGACCATCTCAAATCTAAATCAGCTTCACTACAATGACACGTCAACAATGAGGACCAATACAATTCAATACAGCATTGCACAAAGCATTCAATCACCCTTGGACAAAAAATATGGTAGGGATATGGTTTTGTATGGTGTTTTGAGGTGTTGTAGTGGCAGGGTAGTGCTGCAGTGAGGGGTACCTGTGTAGTTCTCGTTGCCCTGGGTGGTTTCGCTCAGCAGCTGGGCGATGGCGGAGCTCACAGCCTTGGTGCCAGAGCCCAGATCCTGGGAGCACTTCTCCAGCTGGGGAGGACCACAAACATACACGCTAGAAACACCCGCTCATTCACTCTATACTCTGTTTTCTGCACAAAATCTAATATTGAGTCTATATGCTGTACTGTATTGTCGGCCATTGAAAACTATTTGATTTGATCCCTCTTTCAGGTCGGAGACACTATCGAACCTTTTGTGAAGTCGATATACTGTCACTTGAGAATGACATCATATACTGGACATAATGTATTAGGTAACATAAAAATCTAAATGTCTTCAGTGGAGAAGATGCATACATTAAGAATTTCATCTTTGATGATAAAAAAGAAATATTCCTGGCGTGTAAAAATATATTTACAGCAAACTATTTCAAAACGTTGCCCCTTTATTAGTTATGGTTCAGTAGAATTCTCATAAGTACATGGCATGGAAGACAGTTACAGCAAGATAATGAGTTCCCACACAGAGCACTGTGTTCAAGGTCACACACACACATCGTGACGCGGTGTGCTTTGTACTGTAAGACTCCTGGGAACAAAGACACACACACACAGACTGGTGCTGAGGCAGACTTGTGTGTTGCTGGGTGGCAAATTCAACCTACAGTACAATACGTACCGCAAGGGATGTGGCTCTTACTCATATGACAGGAACAGCATGGGGAAGTGTGTCAGTCTGGCTGTGTGTGTGTGTGTGTGTGTGTGAGAGAGAGAGAGAGAGAGAGAGAGAGAGAGAGAGAGAGAGAGAGAGAGAGAGAGAGAGAGAGAGAGAGAGAGAGAGAGAGAGAGTGTGCGCAAGTGTATGAGAGGGAAGGAGAGAGGGATAGAGTGCGTCAAGGTATGCATGTGTTCTGTATGTATTGAATGTATGTACTGTGCAGGTATGTATTTATGTATGCGTGTGTGTGTGTGTGTGTGTGTGTGTGTGTGTGTGTGTGTGTGTGTGTGTGTGAGCATGCATGTACTGTATGTGTAGTGTGTAGTGCTAAAGCTCATTATTTTACAGACAGTGTGTGTACCTTGTGTGTAGGGTGCCTGCAGCTACTGCAAGCGTGTCCACTGTATGTATGTGTGTGTTGAGTTTGATTTTCACCATCTCGCTGGGCAGTTGCCAGCTTCTACGTGTGCGTATGAGCTGTTAGCGTGCACGTGTATGTGTGTGTGTGTGTGTGTGTATGTGTGCTCGCACTCCTCCTCACCGTCTCGCCAGGGAGGGGCTTGAGTTTGCCAGCGCGGGCCGAGGCCTTGGCCTCCTCCATGTCCTTCTCCAGGCCCCTCACCACTGTCAGAGCGTTGTCTATCTCCAGAGGGCCGCACGCTTCCTGCGCCTGGGAACAGGAACAGGAAGTGAGGACAGGAAGAGGAGCAGGGGTGGGGGAGGGGGGAGAACAGGATAGGGACCCCCCGTTTCGAGCGTGGTTAGAAAGGCCGCTAGCTCGGCCGCTGGCTGTACAGTACGTTCTCTCTATCCCAGTTGTCTATGGAGGCTAATTCTCCTAGCTAGCTAAACCATTTAACAGGTTAGGGTTAGGTAGCCGATTAGACTTTCTGTAGTCGTGGAGACAATGCTGGAATACAGTGAACTATCTTTCATAGTTCACAGCTACCCTAGCTACAGTATACACACACATTCACCTACATAACTGTTACAGGGTTCTCTGTGTTCAGTACCTTCCTCTTGCTGAGGGGGGTTCTCTGTGTTCAGTACCTTCCTCTAAGCTGAGGGGGGTTCTCTGTGTTCAGTACCTTCCTCTAAGCTGAGGGGGGTTCTCTGTGTTCAGTACCTTCCTCTAAGCTGAGGGGGGTTCTCTGTGTTCAGTACCTTCCTCTTGCTGAGGGGGGTTCTCTGTGTTCAGTACCTTCCTCTAAGCTGAGGGGGGTTCTCTGTGTTCAGTACCTTCCTCTAAGCTGAGGGGGGTTCTCTGTGT
>NC_140241.1:31215753-31299245 GCF_949987555.1 Borostomias antarcticus | reverse complement strand
CGCACGCACACACACACACAACGGAAACTGAGATCCATATATACATGTACAAATGCTTACACATAAACACTCATAGAAAGACATTGTGACCACTGGTTCTGATGTAGTCAGTCCTCTAAATACACTAGAGGGAGAAATACTTTTTCTTTTCTTTTTTTCACTGTTGTCCTTTTTTTTCATATTACAAAAATTGAAGTTGAGTGGAACCCACTCAATATAACAAACAACAGTTTTAGGATCACTAAATAGTCATATTTTGTTGTCAAGAGTCCATGTCCTGTGAGAAGTGTGAACAGCTCTGAATCTTTGAAGCCCTTTTTATCTGCTTGGTGATTTCAGGTGAACCAACATTCACAGAAGCATAGCTTCTTCAAATATTTGCAGATTTCAATGCATGGACATCATCTCTGAAAGCTTACAATTTACACTTTCAAAATCTGTAAGCAGAAGAATGGGAGGATGAGGGGAGGGAGGGGAGGGGAGGGGGAGCAGTAGCTCACGGCGTCAGACCTTGGCAGCCTCCACCATCTTGGCGGTGGCGTCGGCCAGCAGCTTGGCGGCCGACAGCAGCTTGCGGGAGTTCTCCAGGTCTGACTCGCCCTCTGCATCCATCTTGATGGCGTTGACCAGGTCGGAGGTGGCCTGGGCCAGGATGCGCGCCTGACGCACCATTTCACCTGGAACAGGGAGGAGGGGGGGTAGAGGGAAGGAGAGAGAGAGAGATAGAGAGAGGGAGAGAGAGAGAGAGAGATAGAGAGAGGGAGAGAGAGAGAGAGATAGAGAGAGGGAGAGAGAGAGAGAGAAAGAGAGAGAGGAAGAGAGATAGAGGGAGATAGAGGGAGGGAGGGAGAGAGAGAGAGAGAGATAGAGATAGAGGGAGATAGAGGGAGAGAGAGAGAGAGGGAGAGAGATAGAGGGAGATAGAGGGAGAGAGAGAGAGAGGGAGATAGAGGGAGAGAGAGAGAGAGGGAGAGAGATAGAGGGAGATAGAGGGAGGGAGAGAGGGAGAGAGAGAGAGAGAGATAGAGAGAGGGAGAGAGAGAGATAGAGAGAGGGAGAGAGAGAGAGAGAAAGAGAGAGAGGAAGAGAGATAGAGGGAGATAGAGGGAGGGAGGGAGAGAGAGAGAGAGAGATAGAGATAGAGGGAGATAGAGGGAGAGAGAGAGAGAGGGAGAGAGATAGAGGGAGATAGAGGGAGAGAGAGAGAGAGGGAGAGAGATAGAGGGAGATAGAGGGAGAGAGAGAGAGAGGGAGAGAGATAGAGGGAGATAGAGGGAGGGAGAGAGGGAGAGAGGGAGAGAGAGAGAGATAGAGGGAGGGAGAGAGAGAGGGAGAGAGAGAGAGGGAGAGAGACAGAGGGAGGGGAAATTGATTGGTGACTAAGATGAGTACGGTGGCTTTTAACTAGCCGCTAGTAATTATCCTCACACGCGGGCTCACACACACGATACAGACAGGAATGACACACGACCACTCCTCCCTCCCCCGCACCCCCTCTAGCCCCCCGTCCGGCGACTCCGCCTACCTGCGTCGCCCATGGAGCTGAAGATGTTCTCCGTCACGTCCAGGATGCGGTCGGTGGCCTCGCCGTGGCGTCCGATGGGCTGGCCCCCGGTGGCGTACTGCTTGATGTGCTGCAGCAGCTCATTGAGGGCGTGCGTCACGCCAGTGGCGGCGGCGCCCACCTGCTTGAGGAGCTGCTCGTCGTTGGTGGCGCCCTGCGAGGCCTCCACGCAGCCCTCCACCGACTTGGCCACCAGCTTGCCCGCCTCGATCAGCTGCTCCTGGCACACCGGGGAGCTGATGGTGGGGGCCACCACCTGGGGGACAGGAGTGTGGGGAGAGAGGGGGGGGTATCTCTTTAACTTTCCTTCCATGGAAACTATGATACCCGGAAAATTGACCTTTTGCAACAGCCTACAAATTAGCCTACACACAAGTAGATGCAACGTCATTGTTTTTATATATGGTGAAAAAGGGCAACACTGGTTCTATGCTCCCAAAAATATTTTATTCAAGAAACGTTTTGTTTGTTCGTTGCTTCTTGAATAAAATATTTTTTGGAGCATACTGTAGAAGCAGAGCTGCGAGCCCTTTTTCACTATTTGGAACTCCTGTACTTTGCAGTTTGGCTCAGAACCGGAGATGGGGGATGTGTGTCAAACCTATCACTATCTGACTACTTTTTATGAATGGCATATAGTAGAGATTTGGGGGGGGGACGTACCCGGGTGCAGGCCACCAGCTGGGAGGTGGAGAGGGCGCACTGGGTAGCCGCAGCGATGACGCGGTTCTGGAGGGCGGAGTCTTCCGTCTTCTGCGCCACGTTCTTGGCTTTGAGCACCAGCGCGGCTGCTGCATTAGCCACCGCCTTCGCCAGCTGCATAAGCATGTCCTGAAAACCACATGGAGACGCTAGTTAGCCGTTAGCTCGCAGTTCGCACTTAGCACGCAGTCAGCATTGTATGCTAAACTAGCTTAGATAAATACCAACATAAAAGAAGAAAATCATTTTCAGATTCCATTCCACCCCACTCCCACCACAGAAACTTTACAAAGGTCTGAATCCTAACTGGATGTTGTTTGCATGCAACCTGGTTAATTTGATTCATTTTTGAATAATGCACAAATCTCAAATTAGGAAACAGCCAAATAAAAATAAATTGAGAGTATAATCAGTGCTAATAATTTGAACTTATTTCATTCCTTTAGTAAAGAACATGGCTACATTGAATTAACCAGAAAGATACCAACTGAATCCAATTATTTGGAGAAAATTAAGGAAATTAAGTAAGAAATTATGTACAAGATATTGGGAAACTGATTACAAAAGAGAGAGTGAGAAGTTGAGGCTTTTTCTGTTGTGATATTCAATTCCAGCCACACATTCAGCAGGTATGCTGACCAGAACAGTCATACTAGCAACCCAACCAGATTTAGCTCAAAGGTGAACAGGAGGGGGGTATTGATGACCCTACTATCTATACATCACTCCATATATGGCTCTCTCCAGCAGTCCATCTCATAGGGGGAGCCAGCTAAGCTAAGGCTAGCTTTACATGAAGACTAAACACACAGCAGACTAACATCCAGACTGGAGACTTGGGTAACTCAAGTCCGGTGGCTCCTCTGTGAATTATCACTTCCACCCGGATCTTTTGCTCTTGTTTATCTTTGATAAATGAATGACCCGCTGTCCTCAAGAGGAAGGTCATTTTGGGTTATGAAGAAGTTAAAAAGTGAAGTAGTACAGATGAACCGTACTTTCAATGGAGATATTTCATATTTTCTGCCTGACAGCTAATTCTGTCAGAAACTGGGGCTTGTCATTAATACTAGGTCTGGGCCTAGATATTAAAGGGGCAAAAATTCTACAAACATGTGCAACTGCTTAAATTTTGATATTGGATATTTTTAAAGGGAGGAATGTTCGTGTTACGTCAGCACAGTAGCGTTTCCGCTCGGAAGAAAAAGTAACTAGGGGCCTCGCTAGGTGTGTGAAACACGATCCGAGGAAGCCCAGAGACCCTAGCTGTGATCATGGAGACGTGCCAGAAAGCCAGTGGACATGCTCATACACATACAGTACACACACACACACACACACACACATGGAAGTCATTGACACTAGGACAGAAAGGCCTTGCAGCCTGTAAAGCTGTGCCAAAGCGTCCCAAACTTGACTGGCTTTGTTCTATCTGTCCCAAAATCAACACCACCACATGGGTTGTTTACATGCAGTCTAGAGGCTGTTTGAGTGATTATTGCTTTTCAGATTGAAGAGTCTGGTAGCTCCCAGGGGTAGGGGTCCTAAGAGCAGCAGAAAAGGTGGAGAAGAAGAAAAAAGAGGACTTGTGGGAGAAGCGGTCGGGCCTCGTATGAGCAGGCGTTCAGCACTCCTTACTTCTCCAGGACTGGTCTCTGCTCCTGCCCTCATTTTCTCAGTCACTAAGTGCTACGTCTCATTTCCTCCGATATACTGTAGTGTTAATATCACCACATAACTGAGACCTTCAATACCGTCGACAAAAGGCTATCATTTAGTCTCATTCATATGGTAAAGTACTGTATATTCAATATTATACCTACTGCTGTCAGTACTATGTAGTAGCGTATGCAAAAGTTATTTATTTTTTGGTTTGGAGCAGACAGTTGACAGACTTCACCATTTATCGTGCGAGAACCCCACAACACTATTGGTCTACCGTTCATTGAAGATAGAAGCCATTGTTAAAACACGCATTCGATGTTCTCTGTGTGTATCTGCAGGTACAGTCCTGCCCTCACAAAGCGCAAATCCCTTCAGAGTCAATAATCAACCCAATGAAATTAAAATGGAACCCACCCTTTTTTCAAGTCTTGTGTGGACAGGTCAGAAGGCATATAACACAAATACTACATATTTTTACACCCTGCTTGAAGTCAAGAAATCTATTATGCTTTGGTCTAATCTCTGCACTAAACTGTTGCTCTCTAACGCCAGAATTTTCTCCATTCACTTCTTGAAGGCTGTAAACGGAGTTAACCACACTTAAGAACAACTTGACCGTACTCATTTATAAATCTGGTAAAATATCAAAGGTGAGCATTTACTACCTGAAGATACACAAGAGAACCCAAATGCAAGTGCTGGCAAATTCTCTTAAAAGTGGAGTCATTTGTCAACCGCTTGAGGAGAGACAAGATTACTTATCACCACTGCGATCCACATTAATCATGATCATTCATCTAAAACCAGTTAGTAGGATTGGCCAGTGAGATTGATTGGCTAGTCTTTGAGGACATGTTTGTTACCAGCATTTGACTATAAGGGGTGATGCTCCGCCTATAAGATCCCGTACCTAGAGACTGACCCTAACCCTAACCCTAACCCTAACCCTAACCCTAACCCGCAGGCGTCAGAGAGAGAAGGTTCTAGTGAAGTCACATTCTGCATTAGAACACAACAGTGAGGTGGAGATACAGGAACTGGCTGCTGCTGTTTGGCATAAGATACTAAACTTTGTGTAAATGCAGTCCTGGACAGTAACGGAAGATCTGTCCAATAGTTTAGGTCTGAATGTGTCCATTAGTTAGTTATTCATGTGACTAGTCCCCCAGTGTGGCCTCCACTGGGTCTCTCTGGGTGGGACTGTGATTGGCCTCTATGGTGGGCCTCTATGGTGGACCTCTATGTTTGGCCTCTATGATTGGCCTCTATGATTGGCTTCTATGATTGGCCTCTATGGGGGGCCTCTATGGTGGACCTCTATGTTTGGCCTCTATGTTTGGCCTCTATGTTTGGCCTCTATGTTTGGCCTCTATGGTGGACCTCTATGGTTGGCCTCTATGTTTGGCCTCTATGTTTGGCCTCTATGGGGGGCCTCTATGATTAGCCTCTATGTTTGGCCTCTATGGTGGACCTCTATGTTTGGCCTCTATGGTGGACCTCTATGTTTGGCCTCTATGGGGGGCCTCTATGATTAGCCTCTATGGTGGGCCTCTATGGTGGACCTCTATGTTTGGCCTCTATGTTTGGCCTCTATGGTGGGCCTCTATGTTTGGCCTCTATGTTTGGCCTCTATGGTGGGCCTCTATGTTTGGCCTCTATGTTTGGCCTCTATGTTTGGCCTCTATGTTTGGCCTCTATGGAGGGCCTCTATGGAGGGCCTACCTGGAAGCGAGGGTCGGCGTCCGTCTCTCCGATGTGTGACAGCAGCTCTCCGCTGGCCACGCCCACGCTGCCGGCCGCCTGCAGGAGGTTCTGACGCGGCTGGTGGGAAGAATAGACGATCAAAACTCAGACCAAAACTTTTTAAGTAAGTAAGTATGTGTCTGTCTGTCTGTCTGTCTGTCTGTCTGCCTGTCTGTCTGTCTGTCTGCCTGTCTGTCTGTCTGTCTTAACAATACTGTCTAAGAGCTAGAACACTATTTCCTACAGTGACACTGTGTAATACCTATAGTAAATATATTATAACATTTCAAGTGAAAGGTAAATGCTTACCCAATAAGTTACAGCCATGAAAAGCATTGGAATGTAGAAACCAAAAACACATTTGACCAAACAGTAACCAATGTACCCCAAGAATATGAACAATCCCTACACACAATACTACCAATACTACACACAATACTACCAATACTACACACAATACTACCAATACTACACACAATACTACCGTAGAAGTATTCTGCATATACCCCAATAACATGGTCAAGCAACTAGATATCAACTAGTCAAGCAACTAGACTACAAAACTACATCATAATAATGATAATAATAATAATAATAATAATAATAACAATATTTATACTAACATAATAATTATTATTACTGTTATTATTATTATTATTATTATTGTTATACCCAACTACGCACTTGCATATATCAGATACTTGTGTTCCTCTACCTCAGTGTTGGCGGGCTGGGCGGTCTTGAGCATGTCAGACACGGCGCAGGCCAGGTTCTTGGCGGCGCCCAGCAGCTGCTGCCCATTGCCTCCCTCATCCTCCATGAGCGCCGCTAGCAGTTTGACACCCTTGGACATCTCCGTCAGGTTGGAGGAGATGGTGGTCACGGCACAGCCCACCGCCGTGTAGTCCGTCTCCGCCGGATCACCTAGAGGGAGAGGGGGGGGCCAAAAGAGGGAGAGGGGCGGGGCCAAAAGAACATAACTAGAAAGCCTACTGCCTTTTTATTTTTTAAAGGAGGTTGGGCCATTCAATTTAATTTAATTTTTTCACTTTATTAAGAAGGTGAAGAGGAAGACAGAACAGCACAGAGATCACAGAGACCAGGACTCAAACACCAGTTTCTAGGGGCATGTACATGTAGCTGTATTTTCAACTTAGGTGACTTGGTGGCCTAAACAATTAAATAGTTGCTGTATGTCAAACCATGCGTCTCTATTCAAAACAGGAGTGTGACCAATGCATGCCTAGGAGCTCTACCCATAAACACAACCTTGTTGATCAGACTTGTACCTGCAGTGAGGTTGACCATGGAGGCCGTCCCCGCCGTGATGGCGTCCACCTGGGAGTGGATTTCGTGTTTGGACTCGTCCATCTTGTTCTTACGCCAGGCTTGGGAGGCCTGGACACGGGCAGCAAACAGTAACGGCACTCAGTCTAGGTCACAACACCACTGACACTTAGATGATCCAGGCACTCAGTCTAGGTAACAACACCACTGATAGTTAGACAAACCAAGAGATGATCCAGGCACTCCGGTGTGACTGGTAGTGTGACAGGCAGCCTATTTTAAGCCCTGAAGAAGACAAATACCTTGTCGAAACATGTCAGCTTTTTAATGACTCCTTTTTAATGACTTAGCTCAAACTATTCGGTTCCCCCGTTTTCCAAGAGCACTCAATACCTTTTTGATTCTTGTTGGACAATATAGAGCAACCAGTCTTCTCCTATTGTACCACTGATAGTTATTTTGGATTCATCCATCCACAAATTGTGACAAGGGTTTGACAAGGGAAGACACTACAGTCAAAATGGTGTTTTTTCTTCCCAACTTCAATTTTCAGATTTTTTTATATTCTTCTAATATAACATGTATACTATCACCACATTAACAGAGAAATTACGAGACTTGATTAAAAACTGCTATTTTTCAAATTGTTGTACCTGTGAAATAAGCATATGAATTGATAATGCTTATCTTTATTGGACATTTTCTTAAAATTATGTTTTTTCAGTACCTGACGTCACTCGGTACCTGCCATCTCAACTTCCAGGGCAGGTGCATTCACTAAACTTTACATACTGATTCTCAGATGTATTCTGCAGATATTTACAGCTGGAATTGGGAATATCTTGTTGTCTTTTCATTTTAGGTTGCATTTCCTGTCTAAAAATACGCCAAAAAGTATTTTTAATGGGTGTATGCAGTCTTTTTTCAATATCTTTTGAAAATAAGCTTGTATTCACAAACCCAGCTGTGAATATTTAAGTTTTTAGTATATTGTCAAAACAAAAGTAAAACTTTAAGCCTGACTTTATCCATTGTTTAGATAGTAGGTACCGAAATATATGCAAATGTACGCATATTTAATGAGTTATATGTAATTTGCATACCTAAACTTTTTTTTGAGAGAGAAAGTGTAATACAAAAAACATTTCTCTTGATGTGAAGATTAAAAAATTCTATTTATGAAAAAATTCATGAGGATATCTATAAAGGAGAAAACTCCTATTCAACTGTAGTGTAGGTTTCCCCTTAACTGTTCAACCCTAACCCTAACCCTCAACTGTTCAACTGAGATTTTGGGGATAAACTAAAAAGGTTGTAGCTTTGAGTTCCCACAGAAGAGTGAGGCTGAGAGGAGATGGCTCACCGCGTCGGTCCCGAGGGGGGGCAGGGTGTCCACCTCATCCAGCGAGGCCTGGGCGGCCTGCACCGCCTGCATGCTGGAGTTGATGGTGCCGGTCAGCGCTTGCTGGGCCGACGTCTGGAGAAAGAGAGAGAGGGGGGGGCGTTAGAGAGAGAACACCATAACAAAAGTATTACATATATTTCGTGGTTGATCGTTCGGGTTGATTGATTGCACGCTTGGCCGCTAGATCAAGAACAGCCATTCCTAACGATCATTTCCTCTCATGCGCCTCCTTTCATGACCCTGAGTCTCACCAGTGGGGGCATGTGTCCTCTGTGCATCTGCCCGCTGGTGATGTGCTGCTTGGCCTGGGGCATGGAGCCCATCTGGAAGCTCTCCGGACCCCCGGCCCCAGAGCGCATGATGGCGGGCAGGGCCACCGAGCCGGTCTCCACCTTCCCCACCTTGTTGAACTGCTGCTGCAGCACTGTAGACCTGGGGTCCAAGAGGAGGAGTAAGAGAGGAGAAGAGAGATAGGAGAGGAAGGGAGAGGAGAGACATGCAAGGAGAGGAGAGACAGGAGAGGAGAGGAGAGACAGGAGAGGAGATACACTGTCATACTGTCCACCATCATAAGTCTGATGGATGCAATACACAGAAAAAAACGGCAATATAATATACTGTATACACAATGTCATGTTTGGTTTGCCTATCACTCATACAGACACCACAAACAAACCAATGACACCAGACACCCCCCCCCCCCATGCAGGAAGCTATCCTTCAGGCACTGACATAAAACACACAAACACTCTGCTGTGGAACAGCCACACTCACTTTTTGGGTGACACAGAGTCCTCCAACATGGTGGACTCTTCATCCCCCTCTAAGCCAAAGTGGTCTTTGCTCTTTTTCTGCAGGAGGAGATGATCATGGTTATTGAGGTATATTGTAACTGCTAAGAACCGTATAGAGTAAATGGTAAATGGACTGCACTTATATAGCACTTTCCCACCTTAGCGGCACTCAAAGCGCTTTACAATGGCCTCTCATTCACCCATACACACACACATTTACACACCAATGGTGGTAGCTGTCATGCAAGGCGCTAACCTGCTCATTGGGAGCAATTTTGGGGTTAGGTGTCTTGCTCAAGGACACTTCGACATGTGGACAGTCGGAGCTGGGATTCGAACCACTGATCATTGAACGACCCACTCTACCAACTGAGCTACAGCTGCCCCATGAGTTCAGTGCTGATCCAGTATGTAAAGATATGTTTCCCACAGAGACATTTCCTTTTGTGTCACATTCCAAGGCCAGGAACTGGAAATGGCAGGGTGCCAGATCTGTCAGTGGAACTGAAGCTGCTGTATGCTTCACATGAGCTTATTCATTCAGCATTACCTTACTGCCCTACAAGAACACTAGCCCACAACGCGCATGGTGAGTCAGCCCGGCGATGCCTGTTACCTTTTTAAGGATGATGTCAATGTATCCAGCGATCAGCTGGGCTATCTGCTCCCCCTCAGTTGTCTGGACAGAGTAGTAGCCATCTTGGTAGTCACCAAAGTCCTATAGGAAAAGGAGGGTTTCAAAGCATTAGAGATCTATGACATATGGATTCATGGGTTCAAACAAAACTCCAAAGCCAAAGACCGTGTCCCCCAGGTTACTTATAGTATTACTGTATATATAGGAAAAGCTACCAGAAACATATTCCATGCATCAGTTAGAAATGCCCTAGAAGAGAAATGCCCTAGTAGAGAAATGCCCTAGTAGAGAAATGCCCTAGTAGAGAAATGCCCTAGTAGAGAAATGCCCTAGTAGAGAAATGCCCTAGTAGAGAAATGCCCTAGAAGGTGGTATCGCAAAAAGTTTCCCCCTGAAACACAGAAAGCAGCTGATACTTTCTGTTGTTTATAAAACAAAAAAATTAAGGCCAAAAGTAAATTGTGCTATGTTTATATTTTTAGAAGAATGCTGTTTATTTACAGAGGAAAAGGTCTGAGGAGTGACCTTATGGTTGATTTACGGCAAAGTCAGCAGTTAGCAGTAGGGATGAGACGGTATACTGTGAAACCGTGAACCGCGGTATAAAATGTCCACGGTATTAGAACCGTGACATTCCCTGTGTTTACGGTATTACGTTTATGGTATTACACAATAATGCGCTGCTGAAACTTCACATTTCAAGTTGCTTGCAACAGTTATTTTGTAATTTAATATAAGCTTCCTATTAATAAACTGAGCTTAATTACAATAGTGTGTATTTTCCATCATGTGTTGCACTGTAGGGCTCAGCCTATTCAAACGCCTGTGTCTAGTCGATTAAAGAAGCCTATTATTCGTAAGGCACATAATCAAAGAAAGATGAGATGCCGCACACTGTCGCCATTTGATACAAAATATATTAATCCTTATTAAGAGACTAAAGAGGACCTTTTATCATAAATAATAATAAATAGGCTATTTTGCATCGAACAGCGAGAGTGTAGGCCTAGGCTACGGCATCTCCTCTGTCTTTGATTTTGATCACCGCACTTATTGCAAATGTAATCTGCACCTAAACAAGACGTTTAGTAACGTTTACAATCTTGTGTGATACATCCAGGCCTAAATAACCAATGTTGTAGCCTATAGCCTAGGCTACTAGTTTTAACTCCCATCGCAGGATCCATGACCGCAGTGATTTAGCCGACTTTGACATTCTGAATAAATCCACGAGATTAATGAAAGAAAGCGTCATGAAAAGGCTTTGATTCTAAAGGCCAGTTCAATCCCCCAAAAATCACAAGACTGCTTGCAATTTCCAATCACTTGCAACATTCTTGTGCAAAAGCGATTTGACAAGATATTTTAGACGCCTTGCAACAGCGACTCACAATTCAGACTGCTGCAACATCACTCTCCATTTAGTTGTTTTGCCATTTTTTGGCATAAGATTATGCCTACCTGTTGCAGAAAAAGCGGCATTGTCGTTGGCTGTTTTAGGTTGCGTGATTGACGTTCTAGGTCAGCCCCCACCCACTCCCCTCTCATCTTCATTCAAAGAAGTTATAACGGAGATCGGATAAAGATACACAGGCACGCACACTAATGTTCAATAAAGCTGTTTTCCTTCAAAGTAAAATACTTGTTTTTTTATGTGTGTTGGGGAGGTGAAATGCCGTATACCATGAAATACCGTAAACCGTACCGTGTAACTAGATACCGTACCGTACCGTAATGCACAAATCCACACCGTCTCATCCCTAGTTAGCAGGGAGGTTCTAGGTTACTGGCAGCCTCTACTTCCCTTCCAGCTCAGGACCTACAATGAACATGTTGTTCCTGTGTCTTGCAGTGGAATCATAGGACTCAGGGCACAAACCCTCTCTGTGTTTCATGATTACATTTCCTAATTGAACAACATAGTAATAGTAATGCCTCATGCATTTATCTTTGGTATGATACTGAGAAGAGCATCCAAGGTCACACATTTCTGAATAAATGTTTCAGTCCAGACAAGCTCTGCACAGCGAGAGTTGTGGTTTAGTGAAGAAAAGAGTTGTGTGCATGACAACTACAAAGACTGAATAAAAACACATGTCAAATTCTAACGTGTCAGACATTTCAGACTAGTGGGGCATGAAGTCAGCGGAGTCAACGTTGATATACAGTCCAGGAGAACCCCCATTGCTGTTCATGTGTAAGTACTGTATGTGATTGAAACCTTGCGAGTGCTTGAGTAGATAGCAGGCTGTTGCTTAAACTCACTCCCCCAGTATAAAAATACTGTCCACCCGCACTGATGAAGTTTGTTAAAATGTTATGTCCCGTGGGAGACCAGGGTTCGAATCCCACCCTGGGCATGCTGACACGTACGGGTTACACATGTGTTTGCATAAATGAAAATATGCTTGAAGTAGCATATATTACAGCATACTTGTACAATTTTAAAGTAGACCCACAACTATATACCCCCCCCCCCCCCTCAAATATAAGCTGTTGAGTTGAGTTGAGTTTGGCCGCTATGACCAGTCAATGAGCTGGAGTCCGATGAAGGTGAAAGGTGAGAGAGATGACCAACCAGGGTGAAGCTCTTGGGCGAGGCGGCCCAGCGCTTGATGTTAGTCAAGCTCCACTCCTGGATCACCTCCTTGGTCTTCTCATCCACCCTCATCACACACTCCTTGGTGATTCCCAGCAGACGAGGAACCAGCTTGTTCTTGCCCTTCATCTTCTCCTGCAGGGAGGGATTACAGTAGGGGGGGTTAAAGGGATGGTACACTCTAAAATAAAAATACATTATTTTTACAGTTTGCCTGTAGACATTTTCACCACAAAGATGAGAGTGTA
Source organism: Borostomias antarcticus (assembly GCF_949987555.1). Classification (NCBI taxonomy): domain Eukaryota; kingdom Metazoa; phylum Chordata; class Actinopteri; order Stomiiformes; family Stomiidae; genus Borostomias; species Borostomias antarcticus. The sequence goes on along the minus strand of NC_140241.1, from coordinate 31,286,601 downwards.
GGCGCCCACTTTCCATTCAACTGTCAAAGATGAACGAGTGGGTTTTTAAAAAGTTTTGAATTTCGACTGAATGGGGAGAGAGAAGCTCTTTGAAGCCAAGGTTTATTGCTCTTTTGTTAGTTTCAAAGCATAATAGCGTCGTGTAGGCTGAATACAAGGCTGTGGATTAGTAAAATATCCAAGGCAATCTTGTCAGGTCTGACTTTACCTTAACTAAGAAGAACGACACTCCGTAGGTTTTGAGAGACCGGGCCAGTTTGACGTAGCTGACTTTGGCCTCGATCTCTGTCAGGTTTTGGAAGTTCTTGTGTGCCTGTGAAGAGAGGAAGAAGAAGATGCCTCACTCCATAATCAAAGGCTAGTTACACGACTAACCATAGGAGTCAAGGCACATTCGATCAATACAGTTACTGAAACAGCAGCACCAAACTCAGTTGGTCTCGTGTGACTCGGTTCTTATTATTCATAATTCGAAGAACAAAACACAGTCCAACTCTTGGCCAACAGAGACACAAGGCTATTATTATTGCAAACACCCACTGGAAAGTAGTATTTTCGGGCCTGAATTGTTTAAATTTGCCTGGACTCAGATCACATGCTCTCAGTCTTCCCTCCCTCAGCCCTCTAAGGCTGGGAGGAAAACACAGCTCCAGCCAGCCTGGCCCATATCAGGAGAGACCTCAGCCAGCCTGGCCCATATCAGGAGAGACCTCAGCCAGCCTGGCCCATATCAGGAGAGACCTCAGCCAGCCTGGCCCATATCAGGAGAGACCTCAGCCAGCCTGGCCCATATCAGGAGAGACCTCAGCCAGCCGTGCCCATATCAGGAGAGACCTCAGCCAGCCTGGCCCATATCAGGAGAGACCTCAGCCAGCCTGGCCCATATCAGGAGAGACCTCAGCCAGCCTGGCCCATATCAGGAGAGACCTCAGCCAGCCTGGCCCATATCAGGAGAGACCTCTGAAGGACCCCTCACACAGGCTGAGAGGCTGGCCAACTGAACTCCTACCTGGAAGATCCTTCTCTCGCCTTTGTTCTTTATGTACTCTTTAGGGAGGAACTCTTTCAAACTGACAGGTGGGGAACAAGAAGAGAAAGAGGGAAACAACAGATTAGTTAATGGAAATGCACTCTGTTCCAAGAAATGAGAGAACTAACGTCAAATACCATGGAAGCAGACTAGGTAAAAAGACAAGTTCAAAAATGTTCAGCCTTTGACTTTCTCTCCAAAGTTCAAACGGGCCATCGTATGTACTGTATGTGGTTTACTATTTTGACCGTCAAATTGGAAAATAAATATTACTGTATGTCACGTCATGTTGAAATAAAGCATACTTTGACTGTGGATGAAAGTACAGATTTATTCAGTGCTTATAAAATCAATCAATGTCTTGGGAAGAACACTGCATTACATACTGTATGTGCAAAATGGGCCACACAATTGGTTGACTGACTGAATGTGGTTCTTACTCTAGGAATCCTGGCTTGTGCTTGGTCTCGTTGTGGTCACCGAACTGGATCTGACACTGGTACCCGGCAAAGTCGCAGGCCTTCTCAAAGGAGACAGGATGGGAGCCATTGAGAATGTCGTCGCGAGCCTGGAGACAAGGAAGCACAGCGAGGGCGTTACGATTTAATAGGGGGGGCAAGTGCCCCCCCTGATTGGCCAGCCCAACTCTGCTCAAATTCTTTAAAAAAATAAAAAATAAAAAGTATGTATATATATATTTTATTTTTTTTACTAATTAACACATTTATTATTAAATAAAATTGTGGTTTGTACCAGTTTGTGTTAGGTCATCATTTAAGTGTATCATAAAAGTGTATTTATTACTTAAACTAGGCTACCTTTAAAAATATATATATATATTTTTTTTTTATGAATATATTCATAATCCACCAGTGGCACAACTCGTCCGTCGACCTCAACTATTTCTGGTTTGATCTGTTACCGCAAAAAAATGAGTCTGACTGTACTGCTCAGTGCTCAACAAGCTACAACTAGCCAACCTGCTTACAATGGCGAAAAGAGCTATAAAAACAATTGACCACTTCTTCATAAAAAAATGTAAAAAAACTGGCAATGCTAATGAAGAAGCTAACACTTTAAATGACACCGCAGCAGGTGCAATCGAATGCAGAAGTGCTCCAGAGGCTATCGAAGCTATGCTTAATTTAGTTACTGTTGTGCTACCGACATGGCATAGCCTATTTGGAAGGCTGCAGGACTGCCTGTGTGTGTGATGGCCTACACTCACTGCTCTACGTGCACAGTTGCAGTTTGATGTTGTGATGTTGGGTATGGCTTAGTGCTCGGTCATAAAGTCATATTGACCTGCTCGTGGTGTCTAGATGAAGTTTGATGCGTTGTGCATATAGAATTGTCATACGGATTTCTTATAGGACTGTTCACAAATGGCATTCTTTGTAAATAGATGGGACGACAGAACTGTTTTTTTTTTCTCATGTCAAAATGTTGCACCCCCTACTCTCAGAGGGTAAAATCGCCTATGGCACCAGGAGAAGGAAACTGGGCGAGAAAGAGAAAGACAGACTGTTACAGACGACAGTTTCCCACTGATATTGAGCTATGTCCAACCAAAGTACAACATTAAAGCAGGCCGACCAATCCTATTTCAACATTCAAGTGAGGGACAAACAAATTAAAATCCCTCTCATGTTGGTCCAACATTTTAGTTGTTTTCATACTAAAGCCAGAATGAACCTCGACCAAATTCCTATAATAAAGTCTGTGGAAGCCAGCTAGGTGCTTGTATTGCCGTGTGGAACTGGGCTCCAGCTGTGTTTGTGCAGAGGAGAGTAGAGCTCCCAGGACTTCGCTCCTTTGGCAGGAGCAACCCGAGGGTTATGAAAGAAGACCAGAGCTTCTGTGCAAGAAACTCTAATACCCCCAGAGTCAAAGATGAGGCCAATTTAGACTTCATCGTGTGACATTTTTGAAAAGTGTCGACAGACAGAAATGACGTCACTGTCGACACATTTTTATGTCGGAAAGGGGTGTCTTGCACCTACCAAACTGTCTAATGTCGCAGACGCTGTCACTTTCGTCGCACAGCTGTGATTTGATAGCTAGATACAAGGCACGTTCGTTGCCATGGATCAATCAGCCACGCGTCTGCAAGCTACCATGGAGGTGATCAGATACTTTGCTGAAGTATAAATGCTAAATGTCAGTCATCTTTTTTTTTCTGTCGACAGACATTTGTCATACAACACTTGTCGACTGAGTATGAATTAATCTTTAGTGTGTGTGTGTCTACAACATGTCTATCTATGTATTACTCACAGACGGTTTGAGAAAAAGTTTCTCTATGAGACGAGCAAACACTGGGCAACATTTTTCTCCTCAGGCATAGATGCTGAATGGCGAGCCAACAAGGGAGGGCTGTCCTGTTTCACCAGCGTTTCACCAACAGTTGAGATAGCACAGCACATCAGCCTCCAGCTGTTCTGCTCCACACACCACATTCCTGGACTAAAACTCTAATCCACAAGTGAGAATGCCCCTACTGATGGTGACTTATGCCTGAATGCTTACTTGAGATATATGAGCAGAACGAAAATTTTCCCCAAGTTCATCCCATGGTCATCAAAGCACAATTGAATGAGTGAAAATCCACATACAGTAGATCATGCATTGCTTTGCTTAACCAAATATTGTGGTCTATTAAGTACATTACTTTTCTTTGGCCAGAATCGATGTACAGTAGATGAGAGATGGGAGCTAGCTATTGAGCTACAGTACAAATACACACACACAGGTGTGTGTGGTTTGTGGTTGTGTTCACCTGGACGTAGAGCAGGTTGAGCTGGACCGGGTCTCTGGAGTCCACATTCTGGTCAGAGTAGAAGAACTTCCTCCTGAGCAGAAGCATCTCGGTCTCCTCCACACCCTGCTCCCTCAGGGTCCGCCCATGATCCAGCCAGTTCACTGGTCACAGCAATCAATCAACCAATCAATCAACCAATCAATCAACCAATCAACCAATCAATCAATCAATCAATCAATCAATCAATCAACCAGCCAATCAATCAATCAACCAATCAATCAACCAATCAACCAATCAATCAACCAATCAATCAATCAATCAATCAATCAACCAGCCAATCAATCAATCAACCAATCAACCAATCAACCAATCAATCAATCAATCAAACAATCAACCAATCAATCAATCAATCAATCAATCAATCAATCAATCAATCAATCAATCAATCAATCAATCAATCAACCAATCAATCAATCAATCAATCAATCAACCAATCAATCAATCAATCAATCAATCAATCAATCAATCAATCAATCAATCCAACAGTGTTAAAGACAATCAGTGCAGCTAGTGTTTTTAATGACTATCAGTGTAATGTCAAAGGCAAAATAAATAAAGCAATACAATCCATGTCAGTGCATCAATTCATAATGAACATTGAGGAGGAAGGATAAAGATGGCAAGGAGAGCCATGTGTGTGTGTGTGTGTGCGCGTGTCTCACATTCGTCATCTGTGTGGAGTTTCTGCTTTAGTTTCTCCATCTTCTTGTCGTCTCTGAGGAGCGTCTTGTCTCTCTTCAGAGTGCCCGTGGTCTCCTCCTTCTTCTCCTCACCAAGGTCGTGGACCAACGAATACTCGTCGTAGTTTGTGATACCTGAAAAAATATCAGTGAAATGTAGAACCCTATGTTAACTGGAATTCAAACAAAACACAACTTGGATCCTACGTCCAGGCCTCCCAACATTTGGTTTGGATAAGCTAGTTAGCGTTAGCGTTATTTTGCATTACCCAACCAACTAACCTCTTTAGTACTGTCACACCCAAGTAAGAGATGGGAGACCTGATTGGTGGAGTAGAGGGGGGGGCAGACCCCGCTAGGCTGTAAAGGGTCCGTGTGTCTATGGTTCACCCTCTTCCAGTGTGCACACACACACACACACACACACACTCAAATCAGTCGGTAGCTAAGTCAGCCCACAAATGTGTATAACTTTGTTTGTTGTCGTTAATAAATCCGCCAATGCAAAGACGCGCTCCTGCCTCCGTCTGAATCAACACAGCGCCGTGACCGAGAGGCCGCGGCTGACGTAGCCGAGGACGACGAGGATGCCACGCGACTCACCTATCCTGGCACAGATGGTCATGAGCATGTCGCTGACGATCTTGGAGTCGTCCACCATGACAGTTTTCACCGTCCCATCCAGCATGCGGATCTTCAGGGGCCTCTGCTTCTTCTTGTACTCCAGAGTGTCCTGCCACAACACGCTCACGTTTACATTCACCTCCGCTAGTTAGCTGCGTTACTTGGCAGTTAGCATTAGCATTCCAGTTTAGAATTTCACAGCATACAATTCTAAAATGATCTTGCTAGGTGGATGAGGCACATGGATTTAAAAGCTGATGCTAGCCACCCACTCTGTTAGTCACTGATGTAGATCCTTACTGAACACTGAACACGGTTCACATACAGTATATCACCTGACATAGCGCTGATCTGAACATACATGGCCATAGGAAGCAACATACGTGACTTCATATCCCAGTCACTACCAGTGGTACTGGGCGAAAGGAGAGACAAGGAGAGAGACTCTCTGAGGAGTGTTGGGTTTCATGTAAGCCATGCGCTGTGTCTGTAGTGAGCTTCAACCCGTCAGCCGGGGGTGACTCACCCCATTCCTCAACATGTAGTAGTCCAGGGCTTTGCCTGCCTCCAGCCAGATGCCTTTCTTCGGGTCCTCATCAGACAGGAACAGGCCATAGTCGCTGGCTGCACAAGAAGAGAGATAATACAGTAGTTAGAGGTGTGTGTGTGTGTGTGTGTGTGTGTGTGTGTGTGTGTGTGTGTGTGTGTGTGTGTGTGTGTGTGTGTGTGTGTGTGTGTGTGTGTGCGTGTGCGTGCATGTGTGCGTGCATGTATGCGCCAATGAGAGCGATTCCAGGTAGTGTGTGAGGTACTGATATGCTCTGCTGGCTGTCATGGCCGCCGCTGGGGGTGGGCATTGGCGGGCCTTAATTATCGTATTTTTCTGTTAAATTCAAAATAGGCTACTAACTTTATAATCCTTAGAAATTAAGACATGAGAATAAAGAAACAATGGTGTGTTTTAGTTTGACGGGGTTCTGTTATGTGACTCACTGACTCCTCTTCATCCCCGATACCGGACGCACAGTGAAGCCTGTGATCTACAGTACTACGACTACGTTGTGACGCACGTGTTTTGTGGCGCATTAATTCCTGCGTACCGGCGCAGCCAACCACAGCCGACGATCCAAAGGAAGGCAGGAAATGCGTGGTGGACGTGTGCACGTAGTTAGAAGCAGGTGAACAGAGGGCTCTCTCAACCAGCTCTCTCCGCTGCCCGGTCATGTGAGCAGCAGCCCGTCTCTGGCCACAGGCGGCCGGCGGACTGAAAGAGGAAGTTGCGCCAGGGTAGCGTGCGTTTCCAAACCTTTCTCAGCATAGTATGTTGCGCAAACACAAGGCTCAGCTGATTCAGCCTTTGAAAAGGATCTGACTCACAAGTTCAATGATGAATGGAAGGTAATTTCTATCCCTAATGACGGGTCTGTTGGCTTTCCCCTCATGATTGACTAGGTCAGTGGGTCCCATCATGGATTAGTCCACACCATGCCAGCACATAGGACACATTTGGTGTGGAAACATGCTATTCATTTGCATTAAATGTGCTGTAGTCAGGAAGACTAACTAGAAAGCAACATGCTAATAAGCAACCATGACTGTTTACATCTCCACATGTTGCAGACGAAAACCAGCTGTAGCTTCTTTACCTGATTATAGATTACAAAAGCGCACTGTTGATCCCTCCGGGGCCTAAATAATGCCTAGCCAGCACAGCTAGCTGGAGCTGCAAGAACCTCGGCCATTAACATGATGAAAATTCCATATTAGCTGTTGATGTTGGCCAGGTCTACTCCCTCTCCCTCCCTCCATCCCTCCATCCCCCCCCTCTTTCTCTCCCTCTCTAGCTCCCTTTCTCTCTCTCTCTCTCTCTCTCTCTCTCTCTCTAGTTCCTTCTCTCTCTCTCTCTCTCTAGTTCCTTCTCTCTCTCTAGTTCCTTCTCTCTCTCTCTCTAGCTCCTTCTCTCTCTCTCTCTAGTTCCTTTTCTCTCTAGCTCTCTCTAGCTCCTCCTCTCTCTCTCTCTCTCTAGTTCCTTCTCTCTCTCTCTCTCTCTCTAGTTCCTTCTCTCTCTAGTTCCTTCTCTCTCTCTCTCTCTAGTTCCTTCTCTCTCTAGTTCCTTCTCTCTCTCTCTCTCTAGTTCCTTCTCTCTCTAGTTCCTTCTCTCTCTCTCTCTCTAGTTCCTTCTCTCTATCTCTCTCTCTAGCTCCCTCTCTCTCTTTAGATCTCTCTAGCTCCCTCACCCTCTCTCTCTCTAGCTCCCTCTCTCCTCCATCTTTCTCTAGCTACCCTCTCTCCCCTATCTCCTTCTAGCTCCCTCTCTCTCCTTCTAACTCCCTCTCTCTCCTTCTAGCCCCCTCTCTCTCCTTCTAACTCCCTCTCTCTCCTTCTAACTCCCTCTCTCTCCTTCTAGCCCCCTCTCTCTCCTTCTAACTCCCTCTCTCTCCTTCTAGCCCCCTCTCTCTCCTTCTAACTCCCTCTCTCTCCTTCTAGCTCCCTCTCTCTCCTTCTAACTCCCTCTCTCTCCTTCTAACTCCCTCTCTCTCCTTCTAGCCCCCTCTCTCTCCTTCTAGCCCCCTCTCTCTCCTTCTAGCTCCCTCTCTCTCCTTCTAGCTCCCTCTCTCTCCTTCTAACTCCCTCTCTCTCCTTCTAACTCCCTCTCTCTCCTTCTAGCCCCCTCTCTCTCCTTCTAACTCCCTCTCTCTCCTTCTAGCTCCCTCTCTCTCCTTCTAACTCCCTCTCTCTCCTTCTAGCTCCCTCTCTCTCCTTCTAGCTCCCTCTCTCTCCTTCTAGCCCCCTCTCTCTCCTTCTAACTCCCTCTCTCTCCTTCTAACTCCCTCTCTCTCCTTCTAACTCCCTCTCTCTCCTTCTAGCTCCCTCTCTCTCCTTCTAGCTCCCTCTCTCTCCTTCTAGCCCCCTCTCTCTCCTTCTAACTCCCTCTCTCTCCTTCTAACTCCCTCTCTCTCCTTCTAGCCCCCTCTCTCTCCTTCTAGCCCCCTCTCTCTCCTTCTAACTCCCTCTCTCTCCTTCTAGCCCCCTCTCTCTCCTTCTAACTCCCTCTCTCTCCTTCTAACTCCCTCTCTCTCCTTCTAGCCCCCTCTCTCTCCTTCTAACTCCCTCTCTCTCCTTCTAACTCCCTCTCTCTCCTTCTAGCTCCCTCTCTCTCCTTCTAGCTCCCTCTCTCTCCTTCTAGCCCCCTCTCTCTCCTTCTAACTCCCTCTCTCTCCTTCTAACTCCCTCTCTCTCCTTCTAACTCCCTCTCTCTCCTTCTAACTCCCTCTCTCTCCTTCTAACTCCCTCTCTCTCCTTCTAGCTCCCTCTCTCTCCTTCTAGCTCCCTCTCTCTCCTTCTAACTCCCTCTCTCTCCTTCTAACTCCCTCTCTCTCCTTCTAGCTCCCTCTCTCTCCTTCTAACTCCCTCTCTCTCCTTCTAGCCCCCTCTCTCTCCTTCTAACTCCCTCTCTCTCCTTCTAACTCCCTCTCTCTCCTTCTAGCCCCCTCTCTCTCCTTCTAACTCCCTCTCTCTCCTTCTAGCTCCCTCTCTCTCCTTCTAACTCCCTCTCTCTCCTTCTAGCTCCCTCTCTCTCCTTCTAACTCCCTCTCTCTCCTTCTAGCTCCCTCTCTCTCCTTCTAACTCCCTCTGTCTCCTTCTAACTCCCTCTCTCTCCTTCTAACTCCCTCTGTCTCTGTCTCCATCTCTCTATCCCTCAAAGTGGAAAATTACTCACAGGTTGGGACAAGTAAGGAAGTCTATCCACAGAGTTATGGTCTACTGAGACTCCTTTACGTAAGAGCACTCAATTTTGTACGCAATCCTAGCAAGGCAGATTATAGGAAAGCAGAGCTATTTGTTAGGGTGAAGGGGGTGCTTTTTTTGGAATACTGCTATATTTTATTGACATTTCTGGCCGTCCTGAAGATCTTTTTCTCGCTCCTCTCTACCCAGCAGATCCCTGGCATGTCAACAAGACAAGAAGGAACCCGGGGGACGACAGAGCTGGATAAGGAGCTGGAGAGCGTATGACCATGCCTGTGGTAATGCTATGTGGTGAGATAGGGATCGAAGAATTTGAATTCGGAGAATCTCAGAGAAGAATTAATAGATCTTGGAAAATTGAAGACACAGAAGTGAGTTTTAAGCCTTTGGGTAGTAACTGAAATCTAAAGCAAATATAACTGGCTGCCTAGTCCCAATTCATGGAAAGATTTAAACTTGGACAGTTGCGAAATGACTCCAAGGGTGCGACTTCTCAGCTCATTAAAGTGACATTTTTGTACGAGGAAAGATGGGTGTGAACGCATGATATCACTTGCTTTCTGCATAATCTTCCGCTGAAGGCATTTGTGTCGCCTCAGTGTCAAGGGACATCATACATCACCCTTTCAAATGTCCTACAATTTACAATTTGGTCATTTAGCAGAAGGTTTTATCCAAAGCAACCTACAATGTTTTGAGCTAATGTTGGGGTTAAGTACAGTACCTTGCTTAAGGGTGCAGCGGTTGGCAGCGATTGTCAAGTGGCCTGGTCTGGGCTCTCATTTAGGTCTGGGGCCTCATTTATAGAGGTTGTGTACGCACAAAAGGGGCCCAAAGTTGTGATCTACAAAAAGAAAACTTGACAGCAGAATGTGTGACCCGTACGGCAGCTCACGCCATTTTCAGGTTTTGTGCTCACAAATACTTATGTTTTGATTATGTTTTGGTCTTGAATCAGTGACCTTTCAGTCTCTGGTCAGATCTAACCACTGGGCTACCTACCATGGTGAGTTATGTACAGTACATTCTTCTATGTAGTAATAGTTTGATGAGAAATTCTGCCAGGGTGTGTATTGGCCCATATCACTGAGGAGAGGAGCCAGAATACTAGCCATCCATCATTTCTAAAGTTCCCTGGTGCGAAATTTGTGAGTCATATCAGCTGTAGTTTGTCAACATGTCAATTATCTGTGCTGGTCAGAGAAATTATTGGGCCGGTCACATTTAAAGGGTTAGGGTTAGGGTCACATTTAAAGGGTTAGGGTCACATTTAAAGGGTTAGGGTTAGGGTCACATTTAATGGGTATTTTAATTTGAACACATCCAGCCCTAGTTTTGAATTACCCCTTTGGTTAAACAGGGTTAGGGTTAGGGTCAAAGGACCATGGGCAGTTGGGTTAGGGTTAGGGTTAGGGTCAAAGGACCATGGGCAGTTGGGTTAGGGTTAGGGTTAGGGTCAAAGGACCATGGGCAGTTGGTGTGTTCATGAAATATTTCAGAATTTATTCTTCACTCTATGCAAACTCTGCTTGAACCGCTTGCGTCTTGTCTGTGTAAGTGAGTGTCTGTAGAGTGTGTGAATAACAATGTCTATCAGTGGTAGAAAGCGTAGTGTGGTGTGTGCACGTGTGTGTGCATGTGTGTGCGCGTGAGTGAGTGAGTGTGAGAGTGAGTGTGAGAGTGAGTGTTTGTGTGTCTGTGGCTGTGTACCAGCATACCTGTCTGCTTGTGTGTGTGTGTGTGTGTGTGTGTGTGTGTGTGTGTGTGTGTGTGTGTGTGTGTGTGTGTGCGCATTACTCACGCTGGCCCAGCTGTGCCTCAGGGACTCTCTCCCTGATGATGCGACAGGCGTCGTACACCATGGTGGAGGGTTCAAACTGCATGGTCTTCACCACGTTCCCCACCCCGATCTTCAGTGACAGCGCCACCATGACTGCCTCTCTGCGCTTCCACTGCCGTTACACCTGACCCCCCGGGAAACAGGACAGCTCAAGAACACGCAGGACTCGGATCACACACAACGCTACACAGGTGGCACTAAAATTGATACCAAATGTATGAATGAATACAGCAATCACTATTGCGATAATAGCTTGTAATACACAAGGATATAATGCCCAACACAGCTTAGACTTTTCTACAGCAGTCGCTGATATTAATACAAAAATGGATAGTACTAATTGATAGTATTGATAGTGCCCTGTGGAAAACAGCAGCATTGCACTTTTACTCTTTTACATTTGAAGATTTGTGTAGAAGCTGAATCAGGTGAACATCATCGAGTTTCCCTCAAACAATATCATGATTAATAGGTTGAAACAAAGTGGCTTTTTCCAACAACTGGAATGCAGGGATCGCTTGGAGGTGTGCTTTCACTGAGACTTTGCTGATGGGGAAGAAATGGGACCATGGTTTTAAGAAGAAAGGGATGAGGACGATGGTGTTAAGCACTAATCTAGCCAGCTATCACGCTGCGCTGCTGGTCAGCACTTCCTCCTTTCTGTGGAGAGCAGTTCTCCACACACGTTCTCAAGAAGAGATGAGGAACAAAAACTGTTCTGGAAATAGCATGAATGTTTCCATGTGCCTTAAGACTGACTCCCACGGTGCGCTGTGTTTTCAGCGTTGGCTAGGGAGTAGCGAGGGACGACCACAGCTACAGCACAAGAAATGGAGTTCAGTTATTTCACGTCCAGACAAAGAACTGCTTTGACTGTGAAATATATCGCTCAAAACAGCCGAAGTTGGTGTCAAAAGTTAAAATTCCAGATGAGGGCTTTGCCTAGGTCGCCTAGCGATACACACTGACGCAGGGGGGCTAAGCAGGACATCAATCAGCTGTTCGTAACACACACGGATACTGCATACTGAGACTCCATTCCTTTTCACAAGTGTAGGACTGTGTCCCACATCAATACACCCCAGTCAATCAACCCACAAGTAACATCCTCCTCTGGATATAGCCAATGACAGACAGACAGACAGACAGACAGACAGACAGACAGACAGACAGACAGACAGACAGACAGACAGACAGACAGACAGACAGACAGACAGACAGACAGACACGTGCAGCCACCCACCCACACACACACATACTTAAAATAAACCTAAAATGATCTCTTGTGAAATTCCATCCCACACTATGGAGAGTCACCATACGGATGATATGGAGTAGTTACAGCGATGTGACCTCAGACAGAGCTTCGGAGACACGTATTTATATCTCCACGGTGCCGCTGACGGCAAGGAAAGAAACACTAGTACCACAGTGACAGCATCTACAGAAAGGGAAACAGCATATGAGTCCAGTGTTGACATACAGGTGAGACACCATTTTACAAGAGGAGGCTAATATTTCACACTAATAATGTCCAAGAAAGAACAGAGTCAGAATATGGACTTGGGAACGGAGTTTGCCATTGTCAACATTAATATCTGTCAGATACTGTAGCTCAAAACGTTTGAAATTTGGCAAGGCCAAACTTTCAATTTATGTTGCATAACCACAAAGCTGGAAGCAATTCACACCTAAAACCATTTTTCTCACCCCACAGAGTCTAAAGCCCCTACTCTGAGTCAAGCTTCAGTTCCAGTTTTATCAAAAGGGATTAAGATGTGTTTCAGGTTAACCTCAAATGAAGCACTTTCCAACCCAAAGCTCTTGAACAGCATCAGTGATTCTTACGGGCCACTGCCCTACTCAAAGCAGCTCCAGGTTGATGGAGGAAGAGAAGCTTTTCAGAAAGCACTGGAAGACTCTTGTCAGTGGCCCTCTAATGTGTGCATTTGAACGTGGTGATCTCAAAACATTTGTGTCAGGAACATGGAACTTCTCAACCCATGAGAAGTAGTTCTCAAGTCTGGTTCTGCAGAGCTACTTGTGGACGCATTTGCTAAAATTGAGCAACAATACACTTCTTTCACATAATCAACTGATCATGTTGTTTACTGTGACTACTTAGGTGTGCTTCTGAGCTCCGGGCTGGAGCAAGAACCTGCACTGCCAGTGGCTATCCAGCACCAGAGGCAGAGAGTCCTTCCCTAAAGCCCCCTAAAGAGGATGGTTGCACAAAGTTGAGTTTATCTAGCCCCTATGAGCTCATTTGCCAGTCGGGGGCTCAGTCTAAATCCTGGTGTATATTCTCCCGGTGTGGTCTGTCTCCTGCCACAGTGGTAGGGCTTGGCAGCGTTCCAGAGGCCCGGTGCTCTCTGCTCTATATTTAGGGAGACAGGAGGGTTTCTAAGCTGCAGTGTTTAAGAGGGTCTTATTGGGACGCCACTATCCGTCTGCCTGAATGAGTCTTGTTGGGACACTGCTGAACCCTGCCTGGATCAGACTTCTCCATTTCCTCACATTTCTGAAGCTGGACAGAAACGACCATTCTTAATCAGTTGGGATTTTGGATTAGATCTATTAATCTATGAAGTGAACTAATTATCCAAATATTCAAGTGTTAATCAGAACGTCACTCAGAATTAAATTGCGTGAAAGACTACCTCTGTTCATCAAGACTAATCCATTCTGATGAACCACACTGAGGCTCATTGGTGTGACTCCCATTAAAAGGAGCTTCAAATATGAAGAAGGAAGAAGCAAGGCAGCATGGTTCACACGCGAGACGATGATTTAAGCTTGTATCTGACTGACTTTGTAGATACAACAAAGGCTAGGCAGCATAATGGTGTATGTGTGCGGCTAACTTCATATGGACAAGGGATATGCATCCTGTCAGCCCATTCATCGCCAGTGACAGTTTAATGTCCGTCCCTCAGTCTGTGTGTTCCCCTGGAGTCACAAGACATTCTTCAGAGGAGTCTGCCTGTAAGCCTCGGCTGGGAACCACAACCACGTTTTTATAGGACACTCCAGATGCACCCCAGATTTACACTCAGTATAAAGCCTACATACGATAATGACATCCGATGGATTTTTACCCCCATAATGACAGCTCAACAGCCAAACCGTTGCGAGTGCTAAGCCACAGAGTTTGCATCTGAACCTCCACTGACTTTAGCCACTGTGTGGGAGGAAGTCTAGGAGCTAGGGCTGTTTGGAGACAACTGCAGTCAAAGCTATAGGGTTTACATGTGTGAAGACAGCTAACATTTCTGTCTTTGGTAAATTAGAAATCAGTTAGATGTTAGTCTGTTCTTAATCGTTTCACATGGAAACACTTTACTGTCTTGGGCCGAGCAATCTCTAGACAACCACAGTTAGTCGGGTTCCAATGACAGACACAAAAAGCCTTTGTTCATGAATTAAATTCAATACTCCCAAGAAGATACAAGTCATCTGTATCAGAGAGCAAAGCTTCCACTGTCAGTCCCCAGCAGAACCTAACCCTAACCCTAACCCATCTCTCCAGGAAAAACAGATCAAAACATCTCCAGTGCATAGGTTACCATGACATCTAATTAATACACAGACATGTGCATTTGCACAATTTGCATGATTTAATCTAGTGAACTCGACTCTTAGACTTTCTGTTAAACAGTGAGCAGTGGAGGCTTTCTGTGTAGGCGGATTCCCTGGTATAAATAGGCTACTCTCTAGTCCTGTGTTGGCCCGGAAAAGGATCCAATTCTTGGGTCAGCGACCTCAACCCTGCAAAAGGAATGTAGCTGTCCTGAAAACTCCCACTGAAAATACATACACAATCATCCATTCGAGAGCTGAAGATGATTGGGCAGGAACATGGTGATTGTTCACTTACAGTTCTAGAGGCGTTAATGGTTTCTGGCTTGCACCCCCCATGCGTGTGAAGTTTTGCTGCCACTGCATTACACTTGTTTTTCTGTGGTCATTTTCACTTTCTCTGGAGGAAATGGCAATGCACAATTTTGTCCTTAAACAACATAATTGGCGAACTACTGAAGGTTCTGGGAGTCAGCTGTCCTCCTAAAGGTGCTTCCTCAGATCCCCAGAAAGACATGCTGAGCTTTCTGGGTAATATTGGAAGAAACCTTGGAGGGAAAGGAGGAACGTGACTTCATTTGTTAATAATGTTCTCTAGTCCTTGAAAAATCTGAACGAACGCTCTTCAGCGGCAATGGGTCAGCAGATGTGACATTTCATTTTCTTCCTGCTCTTTTCAAATCGAGGGGATTCAAGGACACGGCTCTTAATTTCGGAGCTAACTCATATCTCTACTCTACCTTTATGCTTTGGGCTAAGGTGAGAGAGGTCAAGGAACAGCCTTAAACATGAAATGGCATCGATACAAAGAGAAAACTGCTGACTGGACTCACAACCAGCTGCTTCTATTTAAAGATGTAATTTGTTAAGATACCTCTGAAGGACAGAACACATTGATGATGTCATGGCAGGATTTCAGAGGATAAACCACTGACATTCATCCTTTCTTCAGGAATCAGAAACCATGTTAATACATACACAGACTGATGTATACTACTATTAAAAAACAGCCAGCAAATACAGAATACAGATGCAGGCTAGATTCAACTTTGACATACAGTACAGTACACACAAGGCCACTCTGAACCCAAGCTATCAGTGAGCTACTGACGTTGAGGGAATCATCTCACCATCTTTGGTTCTGTCTGAGACTGACTATAAAAAAACACTGTTCACTTTGTTTACCTGTCTAATAGCCAGACCAAGCAAAGGTTAACAAACATGAAGCCGTCTCAGATAAAAGGCCCGGTTCTGGCAGCTTCCTGAGTCTGGTTTTGGGAACGGGAGGGTTTACTCACGACATGAGTAACCGCTGTGTCTTGGGGAGTCTCCCTCTGACAGTCTTGTTCCTATCCATGGGGGCAGATCCATTATCAAAAAACTAAGTAGCCTGGCAAAGGTCAGTGGGAACACTGTGAACAGAAGGCCAGGAGTTCAAACCCAAATAGAGACTCTTCTCCTGATGTAACATTAATTGACTATGGCGAGTGATCAATTGTTGGTGAATTCTGAGCCTTGCCATATGAGCTACACACAAGGGCTCCTGCTAGTTGGAAGTCATTATGATGTGCAAAGGGAGAAGAAAATTTACTGTTAGCATGTCAGCAGAAAGGAGAATACTAGTCAGGATGCCTTTGTGAGTGATGTCTTCTGGGTAGGTATTCTGCACAGCTGTTTGCCTCTAACGTGTTGAACGGGCCCTTGACAGTGCCAATTATGCCTTCAGACATTCAGCTCAAATGACACACTAGTGCACTCTGGGGGAAAAACAAGTTTTCACTTGACAAGAGCAATAGGTTATCCATTTCTTAATGGGAGCCTTGTATGTGGACAGAAGTCCCTGGTTCAGTCCAAGCAGGCATGGTCATACACTCATCAGCCTCGCCTCAAGTGGGTCTATTGGTCAATATTGATTGATAAATACAGTATCTCACATCTTCAATGGGGGAAAATAAGCAACGTATTAGTGCAGGAAAGTACTATTTATATCAATGGGCCCACTGCTGAGATAAAGTGTTTGCATGGGGAAAGAGAGCAGCAGAGTGGTGACATGCTGGACACACCTGATAGAAACACACCTGATAGAAAGTGGTCTCAGTGGGAGATGTGGCACTCGGGGTTTCCTCGCCTCAGCTGAGGGAAACGAGCAAGAGGCAAGGAGGCACAGTGGCATTAGTGAACCGCTGGACCAACACCCACCAAGCCTGTCTCTTCACCGTTTGATTATTCAATCAATGCAAATATATCTGAGCAACGCAATACAATACGTGTGTTTCAGTTTGAATTAACTATGAAATAACCTTAGTCTTCAAATTGTGCTGCTCTATGCAAGTCAACTAGGGAGTATTTAATATATATATAAAATAATTGCTTTTGCTAAATATTTATTTGGGGTTTGGTAAGTTTCCTACTTACCAAGTAGTACTGTAGTTGTTGCTACTTAACTATTACAGTTGCTGTCTACAAAACAGCTTCTTAAAATGCTAAATACTCTAAATTTAGTGCCTCCAGGTCAGATTTGAGCTTTGGCTGCTTTAAAACTCTACCTTGCAAACAGTCCTCTTAATAGATTGTGGTGTTGAAACAGGAGCATTAAGACTCATCAGCAATAACTCATTGAGAACAGGAGGGGGATACGAACACACCGAGAGTGGAGGGTCTACTTCTGAATCTTGGAAGCAGGCCTGCTGTACTGTATGAAGAACCAGGTCAAATGGAGCCCAGCTGATAAGAGTTACCTAACTGGCTAAAAACAAACGTTGTTCTTACTCTGTGGAGTGGTACTGTAATCTATGTACAGGTATTTCTGTTCTATATGGTTTGTCTATTGGCACCTGTTACACATTTTGTTTGATACTGTAGGTTGGGAGAAGCATGCATTACCGCATGGGGCTGTGGACACACACAGGCAGTTTGATTTGATTGAGATGGAGAAACAAGACATCAACTAACATGGAGAAATGATTAACCTATTTCTGTAGTGGTCATTTCAAGGGTATTAATCTTTCATCTCAATGAGTCAGTGCGGTTACAAATAAACAAATTGCTCTACAAATAAAGCTGTCAAGTCCCATATAGAGGCTGCAGGAGCTCCCATTATGATCTCTGGTTGTCTGAGGGCTTTAGAATGGAGGTGGTTGAACAGTGAGCTCTCTGGACTATGCTCTAGCACTCCTACTTCCTGGAGGGAATGGCATAGAGTGTGTATGTGTGTGTGTGTGTGTGTGTGTGTGTGTGTGTGTGTGTGTGTGTGTGTGTGTGTGTGTGTGTACGTCAGCAGTCCCAGTCCAGACAGAGCCCCTCCCAGGGAATGACACACATGCATGGTACGCCCGCTGACTCTTATGTTCTCTCCCTCCCTCCCTCCCTCCCTCTCTCCCTCCCTCCCTCCCTCCCTCCCTCCCTCTCTCCACCTCCACAGCCCTCCCTCCCTCTCTCTGCCCTCTCTCCACCTCCCCAGCCCTCCCTCCCTCTCTCACTCTCTTTCGATCTGCCCTCTCTCCACCTCCACAGCCCTCTCTCACTCTCTTTCGATCTTCCGCGCACGACACCAAGTTTGATCTCCTTGCCGGGGCCTCTGGTTTTATGCTTTCACTCTGACAACAAATCTGTTTTTGTTGTCACTCAATACAGCCTCCTGATACAGCTAACTGTAGCTAGCCATTCATTTTGTTTTGGTGCCATCATTCAACCCATCATAGATGAAATAACATCTCAATGGAGTTACGTTCTCCAGACGTACAGGGCTATTTCTGTTTGAGGGGTCTAGATGATTCAAGTGTCAGGATCTTCATTCCCAGGCAAGCTGCAACTCACTCGGTCTGGAATGCCAGAGTTGTAGCGAGCTCCCACTCGCTCCTTCAGCGTGTCGTGATGTCATTTCCTGTTTCAAAAGACCTCCAATGCCATAAAAGGGAATTTTAGCCATCTGCAGGATCACAGAGCACACGACTGTTCCCCAGCCTGGCTCTCGGAATCCTGTGCAATTAGAGTTCGTAGTGAAGGAAGGGAGGGTTTGTTTAGCTTCTGAGAAAGATGTGAGACTACTACACCAAAGCAAACAAATGTGTTGTAAGAGCTGTGCTTTGGCACAGGAGGAGGAAGAGAGGAGGAAGTTCATTCTAATGATGGGGGGATTTCAAACTTTTTGTCCTGTTTATTTTGAGGATGCCTGCTGTAAATTTATCAGGAAAAGGTGCATAGTGAAGATGAGGAATATTTGAAAAGACAGGACTTGGGCTTAGAGACTCAGAGATCTTGTTAGTTGTTATTTAGTTACTACATAGTTTATGTAGAAAATATTAGCGTACGCCTAATACGTGTCACTTAACAGCACAATATAGTCCATCCCTGACTCAGTAGAGTCGACACCAAATTCAATCATTCATTCATCTTTCCAGCACAATGGAAGCCTGGCGAGTCTTCCCAGTTTTGATTTCCTGCTCTGGGTCCAAGACCGGCTGATGTATGGAGAAGATAGCTGGCGTCAGCCAATGGCTGAGCTCATTGAGCTTGCTGTGGGAGGAGCCCACCCCACCCTGTCTGAGAACAGGAAGTCCCCGACCAAAGCTGCAATTACTGCTGCTCTTCTGCTGCAGAGCAACAAGGAAGAGCACGCTCACAAACAATAGTCAGGGTACATCAGCCTGGCAGGAGAGACCAATATGAGTCAGGGTCCATCAGCCTGGCAAGAGAGAGCCAATATGAGTCAGGGTCCATCAGCCTGGCAGGAGAGAGCCAATATGAGTCAGGGTCCATCAGCCTGGCAGGAGAGAGCCAATATGAGTCAGGGTCCATCAGCCTGGCAGGAGAGAGCCAATATGACAACTCAGAAGATCTAGTACTTGCAGAGTGTATTTGAGTGTATTTGAGCCAAAAATATGAACAAAGAGATTGATGCATGAGGCTTGATATGATATCAATCATTGATTGAGTCTTGTATCCTTGTTGTGATCTAAGATACTTTACCATAACATGACCCAGTTAATACTACTAGTGCAGTGCCCGTTCAGAACATGATGATTGCTCCTGTATTGCTGCTTGCAGTTTTACTGGCACTTCTTTGAGCAATACACCTGCCGAATTTTAACTTCATACAGTGTCCCGGTTCTCGAGAAAAGTTAAGACTACAGTATATACTACAGAATTCTGTAGTAAGGGAATGTACCATTCCTATAAGAAAACTGCAGTGGACTACTGGTGCATTAGACTAGCTTTATCATAATATAACAACTTTACTTTAAGTGGATATGAACATAATTGCATTCTTTGTTGGCTGTGCTGAAATGAGTTTGCTGCACTTCAGCAAAGCTTAATTGAAGTTGAAACAGCTAATAGGAATCATGAGAGTACAGTAGGACCCCACTTGTCCGAACCCAACGGGACCGAAGGTCGTTCGTATCTCTGAAATGTCCGGATGACTGAAACATATGTTAAAATGCACCAAATTCAATAAGTGGTATACTTGTTTCATATAGACTCATAATAGACCGATAAATACCCTTAATTACTTGTGAAAATGCATCAAAATTGCAATCAAATAGCCAACTAAACTCATACAGCCTAGCCTATAATAGGCCTACAGTAGCCTAGAATAAAATAAACGAATTTCCACTTGAGTGCGTGCTTTGATCAAATACAGTAGCCTACTTTATTCTCAAATGAGGCCTACGCTGCATCGATAGGCTACTGTATTCGCAGAACAAAATGGTATAGCCTAAAAACAACCCAACATTAGAACAATTAGAGCAAATGATAATCAATCAATAAATAAATGAAATGACAGACAAGTTGTCGTGTCTTAGGCTATTGCAGCCTAAAGGAAAGTCTCTAAAACCCCCGATGTAGGCTAAAGGCTGTAGGCTATTATTTAACAAATACAGGAGGCCTAGTGGGCTAATCTACATGCTTACAACACGTCTGTGTTCCTGAAGTCCATTAACTGGGAACGAAAAATGACTCAATGCTCCTCTGCTTCAGGTTGCTGACGCGCTTTCTGGCTGCCAAGGAATGCAGCTCTCGCGCAGCAGACTCGTTTGCGTTTTGCGCTCGACATTAAAGTAACAAAGAAATTAAACGTGACAGTAGGCTACAGCCTACAGGCAACATGTAGGTCTACATACAGTTCTGTTTTTATTCACAGTAAGATACAGTACATGTTTATTATGACAGATTTAAATGCAAGTAGGCCTACAGTACTGTAATGAAAATCCCACCAGTAACCAGATAGCAGGCTCAAAAAAAAAAAAAAGCCTGTCCGGTAGACCGGGAGGTTCGGATGAGTGGGGTCCTACTGTACTTGGTTTACAGGAAAGTGCAGCTGAACAGAAAAAAAACAATTTGCCTTGAGAAATTCTAAAACAAGATACACATATAATGTAGCATGAAACTAACTAGGCTACATCACAAGTGGGAAACCATGGACCCAAGTTTGCCAACAAAGATTTTATAAAATTACAAGACCATTTATTTAAACAACTTGCCAAACAATGAAAAAGACCTTTTGGGCAACAGTGCACCATCCAAAACAAGGTTGCGTCATAGTAACATTTTTATTTTGAAGGGCTAATGTCTCCTCACCTATCAAAATAAAGCTGTGCGACATGATGATCTGCTCTCACACAACACTCACCACGGTAACCGAACGCTGCCAGGCGCCAGCGAGATGAGGAGCGGAGCCAGCGAGATGAGGAGCGGAGCCAGCTGGAGTGCTGCAGCGTGAAAATTGCTAATTAGGTAAGAAGGAGTGATACAATCAACACACAGGGCAACTAGTGGGGTGAGGAAATACTCCTCTCATATCGACAAGCTCCACACTGTTCGTCTGTCTGTCTCAAAGGTTACCTCTGATTAGTAAACAAACTTAACTCAAATGATCAGCTTTGTTTTGGCACACACCATAGACTCTTATGTAAGACAACTTGTCCACATGTTAGAAGTACCACCTCTGAATTAGGCTACTCAACCTCTCTGTTTCAACATTAAAATACCATTACGACATCTGTCATCCAATGGTTTCTCCAAAACATAATCTTGTCAATCAAGCCATCATAAGCTGGTTGACATTCTTACATATCAGCTGTCTCTGGGAGATATCAAGTGTAGAAATAGTGACGTCTATGATGGCTGTTACCAAGGTCACACCGCTGCTAAATCACTTTGGGGGACAGGAGCTGGATGTTGTGTAGATAGGTGGCAGGATGAACTCTTGGTTTCCTGTCTGTTCCAGGCCAGCAGATCGAGGACTTAGAGGAGCTATATACAGCAGCAGCTCTCAATCACCTGCCGGAAGACTCTGAATGGGAAGCACCAGCATCTCTGCCTGGAGGGTTCATATTTAGGTCAGCAGATAGAGATCCCTCTCAGTTACACACACACACACACACACACACACACACACACACACACACATGTTGACACACACACACAGACCTCATGGCAGGGGTCATATAGCATACACAAACAGATACACACGCACACACAACGATAGACAGCAGTCCAGAACACCATGCATACATACTGTACAGTAGATCTAATGTCTGGGGTATGGTGACACCCTGATGATAGATCCTCTTCATTTCTTCATTCAAAACTTTGTTGTTCTTTAAAACAGCATGACTTAATAGCTGCTACAGTATTTGCATCACATTGAAATACTGAACATGAGACGACTCGACAAAGTCGAGTCAGTGTTTTCTCACGTGAGTGACGGCATTCAAAATGAAACGGAGGATTAGACATCCTTATTGGGAAATATTTCCTCTCTCAAAACTAGCTGATGTCTTAGCTCTCGGACTGGAACCTACTTGTTACAAACAAGGCCAAGATGACGGCATAGCAAGCAAAAGACGGTGATATCTAGATGACTGTCGTGCTTCTTACTGTTAGTAAGAATACACTTTAGAAAGGACTGCCCACAAATCACACCGACGCATTGTTCTTCATAAAGGATACAACCCTCGTACCTTCTATAACAGCAAAGACTCTTCTCACAAGTCACAAAAATGGAAGGAGGTAAAAAGGGAACACAACGATACATAGCATAGTATTTCAAGGTTGTACTGATTCTCTGGTGACCTGGGGGAGGTATTCCAGAGCTTGGGAGCTGCCCTGGAGAAGGCCCAGTCCCCCCAGCTGAGACATTTGGAGGAGGGAGGCTGAGGTAGATCTGAAGGACCTGGAGGGTTGGTAGGCGGAAAGGTGGTCTGTTGATGAAGGGCTTTGTAGGTGAGGACCAGGATAATGTAGTTGATCAGACAGGAGACGGGATGGAGGTCTCCTAGGACTGGGGTGATGTGGGGCTAGGTTTTGGTGTGGGTTAGGAGTTTGGCCGATGCATTTTGGACCAGTTGGAGTCTATTGATGGAGCTAGCACTCATGCTGTAGTGAGTTGCAGTAGTCGAGACGGGCGGAGATGAAGGCAATATTGCGAAGGTGTGAGAAGGAGGATTGGACACTTTGGCAGATATGGGGATTGAGGGACAGGGTGGGGTTGAGGATCATGCCAACGTTGCGTGCCTGGGAGGAGGGGGAGATGGTGGTGCCGTCAATGGTGAGTGTGAAGTCACTGATCTTGCCGAGAATGGGCTTGGAGCCGATGGGTTTTGTCAATGTTGAGTTTGAGGAAATTTTGTTGCATCCGAATTTTTATTGCAGTGAGGCAGGATTCAGTGTGAGAAGGTGCGTTTTCATTACACTATTTCGCAAAATAAAAGCGATATTTCTAAAGTTTCGACAAAGTACAATTGCGACTTGCAGGTGTTTCCATTGAAAGGTGTTTTGCGCAAGTGCCGTAATTCTCGTAGTCTCGTCTCGCGACGCCACACAATTCATGCAAAGCGCAACCAGGAAGTAAACAAACCGTTGTAATATTTGAACTTTATTTTAGCTTTCCCCCCTGCTCCGCTCATAAAGAGCGCGCGTTTCTCTAAGTATCGTTGCTTTAGGGTCTTCCACTTGCTCTGGAGGGTTGGTTTTCGTACCCCTTCTCCCTCATTTCCTGCTCCAGTTCCTTGTACATATCCGCATTGCGCTGTTGTTTGCTGTCTAATATTGTGGTGATGTTTTTTTCTTGAATTTAAAAAGATACTTTTATATCGACACGTCTGAAAAACCACCTCATGAGAGCGTAAAAACTTTTTATCAACACTTTTCGTAATGTAGGTGTTTCTATTACCGTTTTTTTATTGCGATATTCGGGTTTTGCGCATTTGTAGTGGGAATGGAAACGCACCTAGAGAGGGGTGGGTTGTGGAGGAATTTGGTGCTGAGGTAACATTAGGCCTACTGTATATCTGGGTGAGGTAGGCCTACTGTATATCTAGGTAGGTAGGCCTACTGTATATCTGGGTGAGGTAGGCCTACTGTATATCTGGGTGAGATAGGCCTACTGTATATCTGGGTGAGGTAGGCCTACTATATATCTGGGTGAGATAGGCCTACTGTATATCTGGGTGAGGTAGCCTACTGTATATCTGGGTGAGATAGGACTACTGTATATCTGGGTGAGGTAGGCCTACTGTATATCTGGGTGAGGTAGGCCTACTATATATCTGGGTGAGATAGGCCTACTGTATATCTAGGTGAGGTAGGCCTACTGTATATCTGGGTGAGATAGGCCTACTGTATATCTGGGTGAGGTAGGCCTACTGTATATCTGGGTGAGGTAGGCCTACTATATATCTGGGTGAGATAGGCCTACTGTATATCTGGGTGAGGTAGCCTACTGTATATCTGGGTGTCATTGGCATAGCAGTGAAAATCTAATTTGAAGTGGCGGAGATTCTGACTGAGAGGGAGGATGTAGATGATGAATAGAAGCGGGCCGAGAACTGAGCCTTGGGGAACTCCTTGTGTTACTGTGGATGTGGCAGATGAGTGGCTGCATAGGGATATGATGTGTGATCTGTTGATAGGACCGGAGCCAGCTGAGAACAGTGCCCCTCGACACCAAGGCCTTCTAATCTGGTGAGCAGGATGTAGTGGCTCACAATATCTCAGGTGTAAGAGAATGAGGATGTTTAGGGCTCCACTGTCAGCAGCAGTGAGGTCATTGAGTACTTTCAGTAGTGCAGTTTCTATGCTGTGAGGTGGGCGAAAACCAGACTGGGGGGGTTCAAACAGGTTATTGGAGTACAAGTGGGTTTGGAGTTGCATGGCGACGAGGTGTCCCAGGGTTTCTGAGAGGAAAGGGAGGTTAGAGATTGGCCAGTAGTGATTAAGGCAGGTTGGATCGAGACCAGGTTTTTTGAGGATTGGTGACAGCAGCCGTTCTGAAGGCAGAGGGAAAGTTGAAGAGGTTGGTGAGGTAGGGGCATAGAACAGGGAGGCAGGTCTTCAGCAGAGGAGTGAGGAGGGGGTCTAGGGAGCAGGTCGTGGGTTTGGATGAGCTGATGAGTTTAGTGATGAGGGAGGAGGCAGCTGGGGTGAACACAGAGGGATGGGGGGAGGGGTGGGGAGGTCGAGAGCGATGGAGAGGAGAGAGGCAGAAGTAGGGTCTGCGGGATCATGCAGAGGGGACGGATTTTTTGATGGAGATGATTTTGTCTGCGAAGAATTGGAAGGAATGAGTAGCATTCCTTAGCCAAGTCAAGTGAATTTGTTAATCCAATTAGCTACAAGGCTACAAGTTCATCCTTAATCTTAGGGCTTCAACCCTCTGACTTTTGGGTGTGAAAAATATTTTCGAAGGAAACATCAATTATCGTCAATTTTTTCATCTTAAACAATATAAACAATATATTAATTCAAGTGTATATGAACACATGCAAATTTGCAAACGCTGAGACCACGTACGAGTTATAAAGTAGGCTACAAGCATTTTCAATCTGGCTGAATCTTTTTCTGTCTTGTCTAATTAGTGGATAAGTAAGAGCTGTGGTGCTACAATAAGTTTGTGGACAACAGCAGCATTGTGTGTACATTTTTGTGGACTGACCGACCAATCAACCAACAGAGCGAGCTATAGAAGGTTATTGATGTAAACCTTGCCAACAAAGGTTTGTTCTGTCTGTTCAATGAGCTATTTCCACAAATGCAAACTGCTACCACCTGACACTCCACACACACTCAAGCGACCATTAAGTAACTGAAAGGGTTTCATATTGTATTTCCATCCAGGTTTGCTTCAGTTGTGTCAGGTCACCCTGGAGCCTGTTAGTCCAGATCACTGCACAGCCCAGGGCCCGTTCTCTGAGGCAGACACTCAACAGCTGTTACAGCCTACTGTCATTAGGACACTGGGGAGGACACATTAGTCCCTAGTTCCTTGATTTAGTGTTTCAGAGTTAACATGACAGGTTTGAGATAGGACTGTCAGTTGTAGTTTATTCATTAAGAGTTTGTGAGATGGAGAGAGGTTCTTTGGATCAATATATCAAAGTATGTTAAGCCACTCAAAACATACAATCTTCTGGAGGTTGCAATGGGAACATCCTGTTTCATGATTACATGATTCAGCCATGGAAAATTACTATGAGTCATTGGTAAAATTCTTAAGACCTATAATATCTTACTCTATGGGCAGTGATGAGGATGAGGCCAAGATTATGTTTTTGTGTCCTGACAACACCGACCACACCCATAATGGACACAATTACACACACACACACACACACACACACACACACACACACACACACACACACACACACACACAAACATACACACTCCCTATGGGGCTTGAGCTGTGAGGTTATGTCAGGCTGTGGGAGTGGGAAGGCCAGTGTCATTATAGTGGTGTGTGTGTGTGTGTGTGTGTGTGTGTCCATATGAGTTCCTCCCAAAACACAGCATTCATTCCTAACTTAGTCAAGGCCAAACAAAACCCTAAATCCCACACCTCCACCCCCACCCTGTCAAACGGGAGAGAAAGAATGAGGACAACCTTGGTGACAGACATCTACATGCTCCCTAAGAATTCAACTGCATGTCCCAGAAGCACAGCTGTAACAAAAATTTATATTTAGTACTGGAACAATTATTTGAATAAAATCAGCTTGTGTGTTGTTGTGATGAGAAAATCAGATACAGTATGTTGTTCATTATATCTTTTCAGCTATACACTCATTCATTGTATAGGCTATTGTACTCCAATTGTTTTCTTCCTGTCTTTTTAAAGGTGACAGGATCAGATTATTTTTCAAGGGAGTTCATCACACATGGTGCTCTTCAGTAGCCAGTCTGTTGCAGATGGGGAAAAAAAGACGAAAGTCTTTCAAGTAGGCAAAACAACAAGCACAACACGATTCCCTAAAAACTGCAAGTACCTCAACAGCCACAACAACCCAACCACTCTTCAAAGTCATGAGGCAGCATGAGGGATGAAGTCCAGCAGGATTCCAGCCCAGATCCATTCCTAAAGCACTAATGCACAGCGCCACTCCGCTGGGCCGCATGAGGATGAAAGCTTAGATGCCTTTAATTGTTCGATTTTTACATCTATGTCAGCTGCCAGAGCATGTCTGTATTCACAGCTCATCTCACCCATCAGAAGCCTCTGAAGGGATGACAAAAAAAATAAAAATAAAAATAAAGAATGGTGGTGTCAAAATAACAAACAAACAAGTGAGGTTCAAAGTGTCAAGTTGAGCGACTGGGCTGAAGCAACGTAGAACCGCTTTAATATTTTGTGGCGGTGTCTGACAAATATTGAATGCCCTGGCTCGATCGAGGGTTTTAACAGCTCAAATCATTTCTTCCTTCAGCTTGGCGCTGGAGTTAGTCACAAGTGCACAGTCCACTTATGGTGAGGAGACGAGCAATTTGACAGATCCAGAAAAAGACCTGCACCCTTGGTCTTCACTCCCCGTGTTAGTGTGCACCCTTCGTCTTCCCTCCCCGTGTTAGTGTGCACCCTTCGTCCTCACTCCCCGTGTTAGTGTGCACCCTTCGTCTTCCCTCCCCGTGTTAGTGTGCACCCTTCGTCTTCCCTCCCCGTGTTAGTGTGCACCCTTCGTCTTCCCTCCCCGTGTTAGTGTGCACCCTTCGTCCTCACTCCCCGTGTTAGTGTGCACCCTTCGTCTTCCCTCCCCGTGTTAGTGTGCACCCTTCGTCCTCACTCCCCGTGTTAGTGTGCACCCTTCGTCTTCCCTCCCCGTGTTAGTGTGCACCCTTCGTCCTCACTCCCCGTGTTAGTGTGCACCCTTCGTCTTCCCTCCCCGTGTTAGTGTGTTGAGTCACATCTCTCCCTGGGCCTTCAGGATGATTGACAGCCGTTTTGGCGAATGACGTCTCTGACCATAAACGCCTCAGTATCTCAAACAGCAGTCTGTGTCCGTTTTCTGTCAAGTCAAACCTCAATCTAACTGCCCTCAGCCCTATCTATTCACTGTGACTCCAAGTTAACGGTTCCAAACAACAATATGAGTATTAATATGACTTATCTGTACATGCCAGAGGGCAGAGGAGTACGTATCTCAGATCGGTATAATCAGCCATATGTCTCTATTTCAGGGCAGATAGTTCAAATCAGTGACTGAATCGCCACATATTTACAAAACACACAAGACTGGCGTCTCTGGTCTGTTCTGATATGCCTCCTCTCGTGTTGTAACAACTGCATCCATCAAAAATATGGGAGAGAAGAATGAACGTGTGTGTGTGTGTGTGTGTGTGTGTGTGTGTGTGTGTGCGTGTGCGTGTGTTGGAAGGTTATATTGGTGATATTATGACTAGCTAAGTGAGGCAGAAATCAGGACTAAAAGACAAGACAATCTTACCGTGGTATTCATTGAGTGTTCTGATAGAGAATCTGAGGTCAACAAAAGGGGCAGAGTGAATTGGGAAATCAGAAAAAAAAAAAAACTCGGACTCAACCTACAGTCAAAGGTGGGCCTTCAGTTACAAAAGCTTGAGCAGCCCTGCTCTAGTCTAATGTACATGCATAGACTGTAGGGCGAGTATGAACGTACAGAAACAAACTGCAATGTGGGCCTAATATTGGAGTTTATGACACCTCAAGTGCCTCTACAGGTCAACCTGGTTACATCAGAGTTATAAATAGACTTACGGTGTAAGTTTCTACACACACACACACACACACACACACACACACACACACACACACACACACACACACACACACACACACACACACACAACACACACACACAACACACACACACAACACACACACACACACACACACACACAGGGGGAAATGCTGTGAAAGTGTGAATTCTGCCACACCAACGAGAACTTTACCACTGTGGTGTTCCGTTTTCTCCTGGCAGGATCAGAGCAGCTTTGATGGTTTATCCAATGGGAGGAATGTAAGCAGCAGCCACAAAACATCTGCTTCAGTGTAATCTGTAGGGGGCTAAATCCCATGCCTTTAATCTCTCTGTACACATGAACATTACACGCCCTGACACTTTCTACAACTAATGGAGTAGCTACAGAGCGCTGAAGTGACAAAGAGAAGCCAACTGGTCTCTCGGTGAAGAAAAAACAAGTGGCTGGCCATGGTAACCGAAAGGAATTGAAAGCTGCTTGGTGTTGTCAAATGTCAAAGTCCTCATTTATCCCTGTTGTCTGAGTTCTCATTTAAAACCATCATGTCGATGTATGAAACGGCATACAACTGAACTACTATTGAGAAAGGTTTTAATTGACAGATGTCTGGTGAAAAATGACATGCAGCAGTGAAGGAAACAATGGAAACACAAACTAGATCACCGGACCTGATGCAAAATCGCACCAGCAGGTTGCTATCACAGCGGCTAGCATGGCCGTGGGGGGGCATTGCTTTTCTCCCTTCCGCACAGCTCCCCTGACCCTAGAGACAGCACCGCTACCCTGACCCTAGAGACAGCACAGCTACCCTGACCCTAGAGACAGCACAGATACCCTGACCCTAGAGACAGCTACCCTGACCCTAGAGAC
Organism: Borostomias antarcticus; assembly: GCF_949987555.1. Taxonomy (NCBI): domain Eukaryota; kingdom Metazoa; phylum Chordata; class Actinopteri; order Stomiiformes; family Stomiidae; genus Borostomias; species Borostomias antarcticus. The sequence continues at coordinate 31,257,394 of NC_140241.1, read as the reverse complement.
AGCACAGCTACCCTGACCCTAGAGACAGCACCGCTACCCTGACCCTAGAGACAGCACAGATACCCTGACCCTAGAGACAGCACCGCTACCCTGACCCTAGAGACAGCACAGATACCCTGACCCTAGAGACAGCACCGCTACCCTGACCCTAGAGACAGCACCGCTACCCTGACCCTAGAGACAGCACAGCTACCCTGACCCTAGAGACAGCACCGCTACCCTGACCCTAGAGACAGCACCGCTACCCTGACCCTAGAGACAGCACAGCTACCCTGACCCTAGAGACAGCACCGCTACCCTGACCCTAGAGACAGCACCGCTACCCTGACCCTAGAGACAGCACCGCTACCCTGACCCTAGAGACAGCACCGCTACCCTGACCCTAGAGACAGCACCGCTACCCTGACCCTAGAGACAGCACAGCTACCCTGACCCTAGAGACAGCACCGCTACCCTGACCCTAGAGACAGCACCGCTACCCTGACCCTAGAGACAGCACCGCTACCCTGACCCTAGAGACAGCACCGCTACCCTGACCCTAGAGACAGCACCGCTACCCTGACCCTAGAGACAGCACAGCTACCCTGACCCTAGAGACAGCACAGCTACCCTGACCCTAGAGACAGCTACCCTGACCCTAGAGACAGCACCGCTACCCTGACCCTAGAGACAGCACCGCTACCCTGACCCTAGAGACAGCACAGCTACCCTGACCCTAGAGACAGCACCGCTACCCTGACCCTAGAGACAGCTACCCTGACCCTAGAGACAGCTACCCTGACCCTAGAGACAGCACAGCTACCCTGACCCTAGAGACAGCACCGCTACCCTGACCCTAGAGACAGCACAGCTACCCTGACCCTAGAGACAGCTACCCTGACCCTAGAGACAGCTACCCTGACCCTAGAGACAGCACCGCTACCCTGACCCTAGAGACAGCACAGCTACCCTGACCCTAGAGACAGCACAGCTACCCTGACCCTAGAGACAGCTACCCTGACCCTAGAGACAGCACAGCTACCCTGACCCTAGAGACAGCACAGTTACCCTGACCCTAGAGACAGCACAGTTACCCTGACCCTAGAGACAGCACCGCTACCCTGACCCTAGAGACAGCACAGCTACCCTGACCCTAGAGACAGCACCGCTACCCTGACCCTAGAGACAGCACAGCTACCCTGACCCTAGAGACAGCACCGCTACCCTGACCCTAGAGACAGCACAGCTACCCTGACCCTAGAGACAGCACAGCTACCCTGACCCTAGAGACAGCACAGCTACCCTGACCCTAGAGACAGCACCGCTACCCTGACCCTAGAGACAGCACAGCTACCCTGACCCTAGAGACAGCACAGCTACCCTGACCCTAGAGACAGCACCGCTACCCTGACCCTAGAGACAGCTACCCTGACCCTAGAGACAGCACAGCTACCCTGACCCTAGAGACAGCACAGCTACCCTGACCCTAGAGACAGCACAGCTACCCTGACCCTAGAGACAGCACAGCTACCCTGACCCTAGAGACAGCTACCCTGACCCTAGAGACAGCACAGCTACCCTGACCCTAGAGACAGCACAGCTACCCTGACCCTAGAGACAGCACAGCTACCCTGACCCGCCAGCCTCCGTGGGTGGATTCCATCCCGCATTCCTTTGGAATTCCGCAACGATTCTCTGCGGAGTCCAGAGGCTGGGGAGGGAGAGGGATATAGAGAGGGAGGGAGAGAGGGAGGGAGGGAGGGAGGGAGGGAGAGATATAGAGAGGGAGGGAGAGAGGGAGAGGGATAGAGAGAGGGAGGGAGGGAGGGGAAGAAGAACAGAGGGAGTGAGGGCTCTTTTGGCCCCCTGTCACTGGCAGCGGGAAAGGAACACACTCATTTCATTTGTTCCCAGGGGACGGAGGGAATGCGAGGAGGGAAACATTTTAGGACTCGAGATGGCATGTGGAGGGGGAATACAGCAGGGTAATCTACGCTGCCTTATCACATTCATCTGATAGGAGGGAGCAAGGAGGGAGGGAGAGCCAAAAAATGTCAGCCCACGCTCGCCTCTGAGGACGAATCATAAACTATAGGTTAGCTAGACACACAGACCTGCAGGACAGACTGCCAAGCATTCGCCTTGCTGCGCATGTTTGCAAGTGCTGCAGAGTTTTATGAGTTTAACGCCTCCAAACAAATTGATAGCATGTTCGCCAGAAGAGAGTATATTTAGTGTGAAAGAACAGTAATCCGTGTTTAACCATCAGGGATGCTTTGGAGAAAAACAAGGCTTGGCGGTAGAGTGGCGGTAGGGTGGGGGCAGGGTGGGGGCAGGGTGGGGGCAGGGTGGGGGTAGGGTGGGGGCAGGGTGGCGGTAGGGTGGGGGCAGGGTGGGGGCAGGGTGGGTGCAGGGTGGGGGTAGGGTGGGGGCAGGGTGGGGGCAGGGTGGGGGTAGGGTGGGGGTAGGGTGGGGGTAGGGTGGGGGCAGGGTGGCGGTAGGGTGGGGGTAGGGTGGGGGCAGGGTGGCGGTAGGGTGGGGGCAGGGTGGCGGTAGGGTGGGGGTAGGGTGGGGGTAGGGTGGGGGCAGGGTGGGGGCAGGGTGGGGGCAGGGTGGGTGCAGGGTGGGGGTAGGGTGGGGGCAGGGTGGGGGCAGGGTGGGGGTAGGGTGGGGGTAGGGTGGGGGTAGGGTGGGGGCAGGGTGGCGGTAGGGTGGGGGTAGGGTGGGGGCAGGGTGGCGGTAGGGTGGGGGCAGGGTGGCGGTAGGGTGGGGGTAGGGTGGGGGTAGGGTGGGGGCAGGGTGGCGGTAGGGTGGGGGTAGGGTGGGGGCAGGGTGGCGGTAGGGTGGGGGCAGGGTGGGGGCAGGGTGGGGGTAGGGTGGGGGTAGGGTGGGGGTAGGGTGGGGGCAGGGTGGCGGTAGGGTGGGGGTAGGGTGGGGGCAGGGTGGCGGTAGGGTGGGGGCAGGGTGGGGGCAGGGTGGCGGTAGGGTGGGGGCAGGGTGGGGGCAGGGTGGGGGTAGCTACTGTTCGTGAGTCTTTCTGCAGGGGAGGGTTGGAGGGAGTTACAGTATCACACATTTCAACCTCATTGCATTCTTCACCCCTTGTCCACATACTGTAACAGCTGGTTTGGATAAGCATGCTATCCAGTTAAATACGAGCAATGTCATTGTTGATTCTGAATGGTCCTCCAAAGCTGTTTAAAGTCAAACTGTGGACAACTTATGGCCTCAGATACGTTTAGTCCACCATCCTCAAAGAGCACTTCCTCAGTCCCTGCTGTTGACAACTGAGTCTACAGGGTAACAGGTACAGGGTGTTGGGTGGGCTCTACAGGGTAACAGGTACAGGGTGTTGGGTGGGCTCTACAGGGTAACAGGTACAGGGTGTTGGGTGGGCTCTACAGGGTAACAGGTACAGGGTGTTGGGTGGGCTCTACAGGGTAACAGGTACAGGGTGTTGGGTGGGCTCTACAGGGTAACAGGTACAGGGTGTTGGGTGGGCTCTACAGGGTAACAGGTACAGGGTGTTGGGTGGGCTCTACAGGGTAACAGGTACAGGGTGTTGGGTGGGCTCTACAGGGTAACAGGTACAGGGTGTTGGGTGGGCTCTACAGGGTAACAGGTACAGGGTGTTGGGTGGGCTCTACAGGGTAACAGGTACAGGGTGTTGGGTGGGCTCTACAGGGTAACAGGTACAGGGTGTTGGGTGGGCTCTACAGGGTAACAGGTACAGGGTGTTGGGTGGGCTCTACAGGGTAACAGGTACAGGGTGTTGGGTGGGCTCTACAGGGTAACAGGTACAGGGTGTTGGGTGGGCTCTACAGGGTAACAGGTACAGGGTGTTGGATGTAGAGGTCTTCTCGGGTCTAAAATGTGGACCCGAAACCGAGATGGACCCGAGACATTCGTTCCGAGATCCGACTAAATCTGATCATTTTTAAAAATATGTATACCGGACCCGATTTTGTCCGAGAGCAGGAGTAGGACAGAGACCCGAGACCCGAGTCGGATCGGGTATTTTACGGATCCGACAGGCAGTAGTAGCAAGTAGCAGTAGCATTAATCGCTTAGGCTGTCACAGCTGTTGGCTTGCATGCTGTTGCATCACAGTTGGATGGAATTGCGATTTATCCTCTCAATCTTGACAGGATCAATCTATGTTTTGTCAGGCTGTGATGTGACAGCATGGAAATGAAACGGCCGTAAATAAATAAGGCTACACAAAGCTGCCGCTAGATTTGACCTCTTTATATTCATTATCTTTCAGCTTAGTTTTCACAAGGTAGGCTACTGGTGGTGGCTGCCGTGTCTCCGCTCGCGTCGCGCCCGCGGTCTCACTGAATTTGCGTCATGCGTTTCTCTCGGGTATTACGCATAATGACACAGACCCGAGACCCGAGGTAATAGAATCGGATCCACCCGAACCCAATTGACCATAATAAAAGCGTGGAAATGTGGACCCGGACCCGTACGGGTCTCGGGTCTGGTTCGGGTCCTCTCAGATTTACCCGACCCGTGAAGACCTCTAGTTGGATGGGCTCTACAGGGTAACAGGTACAGGGTGTTGGATGGGCTCTACAGGGTAACAGGTACAGGGTGTTGGGTGGGCTCTACAGGGTAACAGGTACAGGGTGTTGGGTGGGCTCTACAGGGTAACAGGTACAGGGTGTTGGGTGGGCTCTACAGGGTAACAGGTACAGGGTGTTGGGTGGGCTCTACAGGGTAACAGGTACAGGGTGATTGGTAATTGGCTCACGGGGGTCATCTCCTCCCGGCATGCTGAGAAAAGCTCCAGAGACCAACTGAGAGAGGGAAGTCCTCCATGTGAGTGAATGGAAGTAGCCGCTCAGCTGTTAATCCAATTAATCTACGAAACAACAGCATCCTTTGCCGTTTTAAAGCCGTAAAAAATAACTTGGTGGTGTCAAACTAATTGCTGCCACACTGACCTGCTCATGCCACCTGCAGCGGAGCTCAAATTCAGAGGCAAGTCTCGTTCATCAGGGTTAGACAAGACACTCACTTCCCAAGATAGGAAGTAGAAAGCGCTGATTCCAGTGGAATCCATAGCATCCCGAACACTATAGCAGTATGTTTGAACATGGCTGTGACACTGCATGCCAATACAATCTAAAGGTAATGTTGAAATATTGACATTGTAAACCGAACTCATAATCTGTCTAGAAAACATCTCCAGAAATGACCGTCAACACAAGTCAGGAAGTGAAGGTGAGGTTGCTGGGTTGTGATGGCGAGGTGGTGGGGAAGGGAGGCTCAACTCCCTAACTTAGCACCATGCTGCAGGGACTTCTCCCCAGATGTGTGTGTAGGCAGGAGGAAGCTTGTAAACACATAGGTGTTGGGCTTGGCTGTGTCCTGTTACTGCCTAGTCTGCCTGCCACAGCATGAGGGAAGTTGACCCTGGTCTTTACCTTCTTTGAGTAACTCTTGTGTAACTGCCATTTTCAGATCGCCAACACCAATGCTAAAGTTACAAAACCTTCATTTTGACTGCGCTCTCATTTGAAACAAACGTTGAGTGGGTATGCCGTCGATGATGTGGATGATAAGGGGAAGTAGTCAGCTGTCTGGTATTCAAGCAATCCAAGAAATGAGAAAACGATACAGAGCCGCTTATGGAACCAGTGATCTTGCGTGCACCATATGGGACGATGATATGAGCACCGACGGGAGTTGGGCATTCTTGCACTTCCATTCCCACAGTGAAACAGGAAGCTGATGCGCATGTCCTCCTTTGTGCTCACAGTGACCGACTCGTTTGGAAGTGAAGCTAACACTTTCCACCCATTGCAGAAAACATACATTGAAGAAGACAGATTCTTTCATTTTACTGGGGTGATGTTTCATGTTGTTGAATGGGGAGAGTACAGCTATTTTTATCTAGGAAACAGATGATGCGTTTTTGACTGAAAGTAAACGCTAGTTTGTGAATTAAATATCAATTATGTACATATCATGTAATTCAATATTCTAGTCTACAAATATATCATTTTCAGAGAGCTGATACGGAAAACGTGCTTGCATAACATGCCAGTTGGTTACATTTTCTGTCCTGAAAGGTTTTAGTGAAACAACAAATGCCTCAGTGAGAATGTTGGTGGTACTGTAAAGAAGAACACAAAGTGATTTTAATGTCGTAGCTTTCATTCTTGTTAAATACTCATGCTACCCAAAGCGTTACCTTGTAAGGAAAAGACAGGTCAGAGCTACAGGGGAATGGAGGCCACTTGAACAACTCAATAGTTGTATATGGACGGATTCCTTCTCATTCACTCTCCACTCAAACTCAGTATCTCAAACAGGCTGAGGAACTAGCCAGTAAACGCACTGCCACTTGACTGAACTCAGAGAGCAGAGGCAGGACTCCTACTGTAAACAATGACACAGTTTGTGAGCTATGTCAAATATCTTCTTGTGTGTGTACCGCATGTCCCCGCTGCCAGACGGATACCATTGGGGAACGTCATGTGAACACCTTGGCTGAGAGACTCTGTATAAACTACCATTAAAGGAGAATAATATGATCTTTAGAAACGTCTTTAGAAACGAAGTAGCTTCCCCACTTGCTCCAGCAAGCATGCGCACAGCGTGCTGGAGCAACTCCAAGCATGTTTCTAAAGATCATATTACAGAGGCATGTGAAAAACCACAACAAGCCCTCGCTCAATGTAAGCAAAACTAGCGATTCATAAAGACAGATTGATGAAAACAACTGTTTCGCGGCAGAAAATAGATTTTTTAGAAGCTGCATTCTCAGTGCCCCGTCCGCCGCCATTACATGGATATACTTGGCTCGCGCTGGATTTTACATTTCTTCTACAGGCCTCCGAATTACACCAGGTCATCACAACCTACTGTATGGGAAAACGGATGTTTATTTTGTGCTGTTTACACAACAAAAATGCATGCAATTTGCAGCCTCTTGTATGGCAGTTTAGCACAATGAATTAATGGTTTAACACGCAAATAAACTCTCCAAAAATGTGTAGATATGTGATGTAATAGTCTATAAATGGTGTGCAGTAAAGGTTGTGACATCAAATCCTGGGAGGGTAATTTATAATCCCAAAAATGTTTTTACACCGACTGAACTCAGTGGCTTCTACTGTACATAGCAGTTCCATTAGGAGCGTTGGAAATCTATCAGAGCTCCAAAACAAATGATTCTTTAGCTGGAAGAATAACAGTCCCAAGTTGCCTTGACCAAATATGGCTGCCTCAAAACACTGACACAGAGAACACACACACACACACACACACACACACACACACACACACACACACACACACACACACACACACACACACACACACACACACACACACACACACCTAGATCTCCTAAACAGGAGTGAAAGTGGTGCAGGACACATACTGTACAGACATCAATCCAAATGGCAGCCATCCAAGTGTTACAGCGCCATGGACAACAGTGCCTTGTAAAATCAAGGCAGGAGCATTTGAAATATTCTCCAGGACTGTGGTGAGTAGTGGAGTATATTATGTGTGTGGTCTGAGCTTTCTTCCCCTCACTGAGATGATTCTGAGAGAAAGAGAATAAAAATGGCAGAAGAAGAGTTGGAGTCAGCATGGTGGTATGCAACCTCATATCTTTTTCTGTACCAGGACTGTACAGCTATGACTCCTATAGTCTTGTCGGTAGCCTATAGCTGCCACTTAAAAGACACGAGTTTCAAATTCTTGATCCACTTTCAACTGTTCTAGTTCCCCTAAATGAATTACACATCATGCGCTATGACTCCCACCACACAATGATAGGACATCATGAGACGTGAGCCCTCTAAATGCAGTTAGATTATCAAAAGGTTATCAAAGATAAAAACACTGGAGCCGCCCCTCTCCACTCCTTTTCAAATTTGACTTTTTAAATGTTTTCCATGTTCTTCCTGTTGACGCTGCCCACCTCCCACCCTGGGCTTCCTGTAGGGAAGCTGTGAGTGGCCGTCCAGGGGGATGTGTGTCCCAGGTGGGCGTCCAGGGGGATGTGTGTCCCAGGTGGGCGTCCAGGGGGATGTGTGTCCCAGGTGGGCGTCCAGGGGGATGTGTGTCCCAGGTGGGCGTCCAGGGGGATGTGTGTCCCAGGTGGGCGTCCAGGGGGATGCGTGTCCCAGGTGGGCGTCCAGGGGGATGCGTGTCCCAGGTGTGGGCGTCCAGGGGGATGTGTGTCCCAGGTGGGCGTCCAGGGGGATGCGTGTCCCAGGTGGGCGTCCAGGGGGATGTGTGTCCCAGGTGGGCGTCCAGGGGGATGTGTGTCCCAGGTGGGCGTCCAGGGGGATGTGTGTCCCAGGTGGGCGTCCAGGGGGATGTGTGTCCCAGGTGGGCGTCCAGGGGGATGTGTGTCCCAGGTGGGCGTCCAGGGGGATGCGTGTCCCAGGTGGGCGTCCAGGGGGATGTGTGTCCCAGGTGTCACCGTGGATCTGACCTCACATATGACACCATCTCACCAGGCTGCACTGTTTCTCCAAATCAATACTCAAGTTAGATACTGAACCATATGGCTGCATTGGATGTTTTGTCTCTGCATAGTATTTAAAATATCAACAGTCCTCCATTTAGGAAGTAAATACAATGTCTGGTTTAGATAACGCTAAACATTCCCTTGATAAGGTTGTGCTTTCTAGGAAGGTCATGAGCCATCGTGGTTTAGGAAACGATTGAGAGGTTAGTGCTCACCTGCTTTGCATAGCTGGAGCATTTTGTAGATGCAGTTATGATTATGCAAATACTGAAATGAGTTGACATTTCACATGTTCCTGTATCTTAACATGTTCCTAAAAGATCTGAAGTTATATCATGATCATCAAACTAGCAGTTTCGCAACCTTTGCCCACAATGCAATGCTGTACTGCATTGATGTTGCCAGACTTTCATGGCTCGGCCTTCAATTCCAAATGTCAACTGTCTGGAAAATAAGCAATGTTTTAAGATTTGAGCTAGGCTAAACATTTTAACAATGAATTGGAGTTCTTTAAAAAGGGCATGTTTGCTTCCCTCGCTCTAAGCAGCCAGCATTAAGATGCACATTTCCTGTTCTGGTGGGCTTCACAGTGGCTTCTAACAGCTCTTCTGTGTGAGATCAGTGCGTTTGCCTTGTCCCAGTCCCAGTCCACACTTTTCCCAAAGTTGTTCACAATCTGGACCTGTCAAAGTGACAGCCAAGACTAGCTCGTAATGGTTCCTTCTAATCTTGAGATATGGCTATCAGAGTTGTATTTTTTTTTTTTTTTTTTACATTTTTACAAAGGTCTGCAAATTCTTCTGAGGACGGTTTCGTGTACTCTACAAAATATATATGGTCACAACATTGCTTCAGTTGAGACTTGTGGCAGAACAGCCCAACCAACACCGGTCAAAACCTTCCTTTCTCAGCATCTCTGAACCTTTATTTGTTTTCTGAGAGCTGAGTGAAACCCCCTTCAGCTGAGGAGCAGCAGCGCATGACAACTTCAAAAGAACCAACGTCTAACTACAGTATGAGACATGCTGCTTAAAGGAGTAGTAAAGGGAAAATGCATGTTTAACCCTGTTTTAAGGTTACTTATGATCATATACAATGGTTCAGATCAAAACGTTGACAAAGCTAGCACTTTTGAGAAAGTCTGATAATTGCTCTACCACCGTTTAGGTCATACAATGGATGTGGATGGGCACCGTGAAAAATCATTCAAAAACATGTTAAACTCTCAATTTCAAAGACGGGCTGTAACGGAGCTGAGGGTGGTGACGAGACACGGGCTGTCACAGTGCGTGCGTGTGTGCGCGCGTAATCACAAGCTACCAACACACCAGGATGTGGGTAAAGGGGGAATCATGAGGGTCAAGCTGGACCTGAGGCCTCAGCTCCCACAGTGCACCTCTCTGCCAAGGAGTCAGCAGGATTCTCCCTGAGGACAAAGGAGTCCTTCACCCCCCCACAGCCCACCACAATGCCACACAGTTGGCCCTCAATGGCAAGCTTGTTACCCAGGAGAGTCTGTGGCACATGCTGCTCCCAGCCTGCCTTTGTCTGTCTGGAGCCTGGCTGGCTGCATTCACCATCAGCAGTAGCAGCAACAGCATCACAATTTGCCATTCACACTTTAATGGAGTGGCAACAGGACCACTGAGTGGCACGCAATGACCAGGCCTATGAGGGTTTGGAAAGGATACAGTGTGGCTTTATTGCTAAATATGGAAGTGAAAGTTCAGTGCAGGCCAACATGCTTTAAGCCTTGTGCGCAGTTTTATCTTCTGGCTTGAAAGGCATGCATGAACAAAAATAGACTTTTAACATATAAATATATTATAAATGCATTTTATTACTCTTATTTTTCACACCAGCAGATCGTAATGTAAATAAGATACCTGCACTGTAAGATAAATGTGTTTCTTTCCAAAATATCTCTTATGAATAAATGAAGGTTACCAATGACAGCAGCCATGTCCAGGACCATACTTCAGAAACCTGCATCTGTCATGTTACATAATTCCCAGCTCTCTGGGAGAGACCTTATGAGTCGGTGGCTCCGTGGCTCCGTGGCTCTCTGGGAGGAGCAAGGTCAGAAGCATCACAACAACGGATGACTCGACTTTAGTGACTGAAGATAATACCCTCCATTAACTGGACTAAGTCGTGCCCACAAGCAACGATCATGGACATCAGGCAGAGCTGTGAAGGATGGACAATACAAGTCCAACAGTACTCTGATACCGACAACCTTTTGCTTGTCAGTGAGAAACCACTGCCGGTATACTGTATAGTGTAGCTGAAACACCTCTCACTACCTAAGCCTTCACCCACAATCACACAGAACAGCCTTGAACGGCTACAATAGAGGAGGAGGAGGATGGAGCTGCTGTACTATAGAGGAGGAGGATGGAGCTGCTGTACCATAGAGGAGGAGGATGGGGCTGCTGTACCATAGAGGAGGAGGATGGATCTGCTGTACCATAGAGGAGGAGGATGGATCTGCTGTACCATAGAGGGGGAGGAGGATGGAGCTGCTGTACCATAGAGGAGGAGGAGGATGGAGCTGCTGTACCATAGAGGGGGAGGAGGGAGCTGCTGTACCATAGAGGAGGAGGAGGGAGCTGCTGTACCATAGTGGAGGAGGAGGGAGCTGCTGTACCATAGAGGAGGAGGATGGAGCTGCTGTACCATAGAGGAGGAGGATGGAGCTGCTGTACCATAGAGGAGGAGGAGGATGGAGCTGCTGTACCATAGAGGAGGAGGATGGAGCTGCTGTACCATAGAGGGGGAGGAGGGAGCTGCTGTACCATAGAGGAGGAGGATGGATCTGCTGTACCATAGAGGAGGAGGATGGGGCTGCTGTACCATAGAGGAGGAGGATGGAGCTGCTGTACCATAGAGGAGGAGGAGGATGGAGCTGCTGTACCATAGAGGAGGAGGATGGATCTGCTGTACCATAGAGGAGGAGGATGGATCTGCTGTACCATAGAGGAGGAGGATGGAGCTGCTGTACCATAGAGGAGGAGGAGGATGGAGCTGCTGTACCATAGAGGGGGAGGATGGATGGAGCTGCTGTACCATAGAGGAGGAGGATGGATGGAGCTGCTGTAGTATGTGGGTCCTTTCAGTCTTTCAGCTTTAAAAGCTCCAACTGCACCAACTCTACTTCTCCATTTAAAACCAACAGATTCATTTATAGGTTACATATTTAGAGCAAAACATGTGTTTTATTGACTTATACAGTATCATCTATTGGCTATAAAAACTAGTGCATCCTATTCAAAACCCCTCAAACATTTTCTTGTGTACGTTACACAATCAACAACACAGGTGTGGCAAGGTTGTGCTGTGAACACACCTACAACAACAAAGGTTTCAGCCTATGTTCCCTAACCAGCCGCTTACTTATCAAAGAGCAGCCAATATGGCATTTCATTCAAGCACAGATACATGACTGAACTGAATGTTCCTTCAACCACCTCAGAGAAGCCTTAGACAGTGAGTTAGTAGAGAGTTTGAGGCTCAATCATGCCGCCTCTCACACCATCAAACTACCAGACCCTGAACACTGGCAAAGGCTATCCTCTCTTTATGCACCAGTGTTCATCAAATGATCATAATTGCAACATCATCTATGTTTTTTCTGACGCCCCCTCCTCCCACTGTTACTGGTCAGATGAGTGACTGGGCCGCTCAGGGACAGGTTAGGGTTAGGGTCCTGTTTGCTGGGGTTAGGGTTAGGGTCCTGTTTGCTGGGGTTAGGGTTAGGGTTAGGGTCCTGTTTGCTGGGGTTAGGGTTAGGGTTAGGGTCCTGTTTGCTGGGGTCAGGGTTAGGGTTAGGGTTAGGGTTAGGGTTAGGGTTAGGGTCCTGTTTGCTGTTCAGACTAGTGTGTGTGGTTGTGCTTCTATTCAGTTCTTCCCCAGTGAACGTGTTCATGTACGAACATGAAAGATCCCCTGCAGCAGTAGCTGAAAACTTCCAAGCCTAATCAATTGTCTTCCAAGCCTAATGAACTGAATGCCATTGTGTCATTTGGCATGTTTCTAAATCTTGGATAAACATGTATCAATCGCCATCAAATGACCATTATTCGTTTTAGAGCTGTCACTGTCCCCAAGCAACATATTTTGTCCTGTCATACGGAAATGGTGACACCAGACCTACTGGTGTCATAATACACACCCAGAGGCTGCATATTTCTCTTGCTTGTTTGACAACTGAAAGACACACACACACACGCACACACACACGCACACACACACGCACACACACACGCACACACACACACACACACACACACACACAGTACAATGTTGAGGGTTGCTATGCATTTCTATAGGGAAATGATTGAGTTGAAACAAGAAGGTTTTCAGGTAGCCTGATTCTCTAAAGAAAAAAAAACTATGAGAGCAAAATATCTTGGTTATACAATAAGTGACTTCCATTATCATACTGTAGGTCTCAGCCTGTTGGAAGGCTGAAGTGTGATAGGCCTACTATTGCCTCTTTGTGCTAGGCTAGGCTACAGTACAAACTAGGCCTCAGTGTTATGGGAATGAGACACCCACTTAGTTCAGTCCAGCTCGTAGGGGAATGGAAGAAAGTCTAGCCGTCCAGACAGCAGTGGAGATGACAGAAGTTGAGCAGTCTGGTGAGAATGAAACAAAGTAGCACACGAAGCCTACTCTTCACAGCTCTGTCTAAATACGGGCGTGTGGCTCCAGTTTTCTACCAAATGCTTGGCACGCGTTTCTAGAATACAAATTCGTTGCAGTGCTTCATTTCAAAGCCTGATACAGGCTCGCCTTCAGGCACAATGTTGCACTAGCTTCTACATTCCTCTTCCGTGTTACAGTTCGTATGAACCTCCGGGAAAGTGAATAAGCCAACCTAAATAACGGAATATTCTTCGTTTGATTGGGGTTTACCTTTGTATTGATCTAGACTCAAACAGCTGTCAGATTTTGGTCCTCAGACTAATCTAGGACTGGTTTAAAGTTTTACATCCGACAAACTTCACACGTAGCGGGCCAAAGTTCTGAACAAATAAAACCCATTCTTGCTCACCTTACCTCTTAATTCCTCTTTCCACGATGGTTTGCCGGGTTTCAAATGTTCACTCTCGATATTAAATCCCTTTTCCCCAGCAGAAATGCTATTCTGAAATGCTGGTAAATGCAGATAGTGATTTTCCAGCTCCCTCCCTACACGGTTGTTCAAACTCCACCCTTCAGCGACTCAGCTCACTCATGATGCGGGCAGGGCGGTGGAAGACAGGATCCACAACTTGGGGATTAGTTAACGTCAACTTTCTTAGTTGTTGTAGGCATGATGACACACGTCCATCAAAATAGACCAAGCCCACAATTTATAACTATAATTTAGGATAACCGCGCTCCATAAAGCCAACACTATGCAAAGACTGACATTCAATTAATTTTATGATAAGGCAATATACAAAACGGGATGAGGGAAAGGCAGAAATAAAATTAAAATTTGCGTCTTTATTAAACAGGCAAGGAAAAGGCTTCGCAGTTCGATCATAATACTTTTTGAACAATGGGCTAACCCGTTTTCTCAATGACCATCCGCAGTCCATTTGACTTTCAGACACATCTCTACTCAAATGATGAATTGCTGACATCATGCGGTATACCGGTGCTACTACGATGGTCAAGATGTATCCAATTCCTTAGTAAAATGGTGGAACAATTGTAGCCTACTGACCTCTGCTGTCCACTGACTACGACACTGCTCAGCAGAAGGTTAATAACTACAGAAGAGAGACTAGATATAATAGCCAACATTAACATATTAAGTAATAATTCGAGCCAGAAAAGCAGTAGGCTGACGTTCACTGTAAATAGTATTTCACTTTCTTTTCTATATGAATGAGACAATAGTGCCACAGTTGACAATAAGTGAAATATCTAATTGAGATATGAAGGCAGATACTGTATATCACTCTATTGCTCAATGATGTAAATGTCCACATCCACCATGTGGTGCCACTAACGTGTCAGTGGAGACGGTTGTGGACTTCAGCGGCGCTGTCCTGTATTTTGGGGTTTATGGATGTGCATGTGTCACTCTGTCCTGTCTTCAATCAATCAATCAATCAATCAATCAAAGCTTTATTTGTATAGCGCATTTCATACCCAGAGGCAACACAATGCGCTTTACAGAGAACAAGGGAGGTGGGCATACGTCCCACCCCTACATATTCCAGAGGGAAGCAAAAAAACAGTAATCACTCGGGGGCCAGATAAGTGAGCTGTAAAAATTCTTCCCTGACCCCTCTCAACGAGGCGATCGAGCAAGCTCCAGGAGTATGTTTGTCTACCGGCTAAGAACATTTACAGAGCAATAAATAACATTCAATTACATTTTCAGAGTAAGAGAGGCTAATAACATCATAGGATAGACATGGCAAACATTGGTGTATGTCTGTGAGTGCATGAATGTGCCTGGGCACAGATAGAGGCAGGGGTTTGGGTAGGGTGGGGGGTAGGAAAAGGATACGGACCCGGGTTAGGGTGAGGGGAAGGGGATCTGAGCCCAGGACTGGTGTATGTGTGTGTGTGCATGGGTCCAGGTAGAGGCAGGGGTCAGGGGTCAGGGGTAGGGTGAGGGGAGGGGGATCTGAGCCCAGGACTGGTGTATGTCTGTGTGTGTGTGAGTGTGCCTGGGTCCAGGTAGAGGCAGGGGTCAGGGGTAGGGTGGGGGTAGGAAGAGGATACGGACCCGGGGTAGGGTCCTTGTTTATTATTATACATCTACTGCTTGTCCTTGCACCTTGTTTATTTATTGTTATACACCTACAGTCCAAAGCAAATTCCCTGTATGTGTGAAAACCTACCTGATTGTAATTCATCATCACGTGACCACTGAGAACCTTTTAATGTGTGAAGAGTTATACCTTAAAAGAAACAGGAATAACACATCTTTAAATGAACAGATATTTATTCTTCAATTGATCTCTTAATACATCTCTACTTACATTGTTATTACTTACATTGTTATAGACATCTCTATACAGATTGTTTCTATAAGAGACACTCAATAAGACACAAATTTGTTTATATCTACAAATATAAATAATCTTACAGTTAGTCCTGTACATTACTCACCAAAAATTGGTAAAGTTATCTAATCTCAGAGAAACGTCATGTAAACATCAGCCATACAGATAACCTCAGAGACAACTTATCTTGGCTGTATAATTAAAAAAGAATAATATCTGTACATTATTAGTATCGTTTTTTTTCATCATTTAGTACATGCTTGTTGTAAGGCTTGAGCAATCAGTCAGATGACAGAAAGTGCCTATTCCTCTGAGCCCCTTTCTCAACAGCAGACCATTGGCTATCGCTTCTGAGGAAATGCAAAAACGGTCAGAGAAAGAGAAGTATGCTCCACTCTGCTCCTTTAAGGCTGATGTTTGCAGATTTTTCTGCCTGAGCATTTTCTGCTTGTGTCAAGATTTGGTTTCTTTTACAATTTCTACTGTAATCCCTGTCAGTGTTATTAATTATTTATATAAAAAAAAAAAGAAAAAAAAGGTTTTTGAAAGAAACACAAAAGACCTTGAAGGGAACACAGCCCCGTCAGGACAGCATCTGGTCTCTCCAATCTTCCAGGAAGGACAGAACATTGCTCTCTTATATAGATATCACAACATAAAAACCTGACTCACATCTCATAAGAACATACCGGAACTCGTACTCGCTGTAAGCCCTTTAAAAATGAAGGCCCTAAGAATATGCCCGACCTAAAATATCACGCTTGCCCTTTCGCCCTTGTCCATCCGCTCAGACTGACATACAATAGAAAGGCCATCCTACTGTGTAGTACTGCAGTTCACAGAGAGGCACAATCAGCATCTGGGTGTCAACCTCTTCAAAACACACCTGCAGGTGTGACCATCACGAGCAGGGCTCTGCTCTCACGTTAGCAGATTGGCACAACCAAAGGCAAGGGGATCACTAACAAGACATGGGATGGTTGCTAAAGCCAGGCTGGCAAAGTTGTCACAGTAAAAAACAAACAAAACAAAAAAACAATAACACACAAACAAGAATTGCATATGGGTTTGTGTCAACTTATGTATGAACCTTGGGCTAGACAAGTCTACAGGAAATTGAGCTAGTTTTATTCAGACTGCTCAGAATTTACTTTGAATACTGTTCTATGTCCCAAATACAAAACAAAAGAAATATTCAAAACAATTATCAGACAAATTGTCAAACTATGTCTAGGTTCACCATTTCTGCTTGCTTTTTCAGCACAAGCTGAAACGTTCAACACTTCCCACAAGAGAAACTAGCTCAAACAGAAATGGTATTTTACAATATAGACTTTCAGAGCATTGCCCAGAATGAAAGTTCTAGAATTTGATCCGTTTCAATAATTCATCAATTCAATTAATTCAATTCACTCCTAGTAATGCATGTGGATTCAAGGTAAACACTGATTGCATGATTTAAGCTGTGGCAGTGAGTAAACTCAAAACACCTCTGACCTACCCTGATATTTGGTCATAGTGTTGTAAAAGGACAAGCCCTCAGAGAAATAAACGACAGGCTCTTTGTGTAAATCCCTACACAGCAAAGTGAGGTATTCTTCACAGCACAGTTAAGCGTACTGTAAGAGTTTAGCTCCCATCCACAGACAGACATATTACAGCGGGTTGCAACAGTAGCAGCATTTGATCAATAAACTCTCAGACCTGAGGCCCACATCTCTTTTTATCATCAAAAGGACCACTGACAAATTTGTGAAGATCTCCATGTCCTCCTCCTGTTGGGGCTGCCCCCGAGGGAAGATAGAAGTTAGATACAACGGTAGTGTGGTTCACAGATGTCCACCCTCTGTACCTTTCCTTTGTACACTACCTTTCCTCTTCTTCTTTTTTTAAAATAACTGGGTCAATTTTTTCATTTCAGTGCAGAATTCAATGATAGTTTGATGATATATTAGGGGATATATAGGGAATTAGGGTACAGGGAAAATAAAGCATTCATACAAGTTTAAAGTATGTTTTCAAATATAGATTAAAACAAAAGAAAATAAATTAATGACTTTTGTAAGTGTACTGCAATTGTTGCACTATCACTCAAGATCCAATATTTGACCCAAACCTTTGAGGAAAACTGGGCAATATTCCACAAAACAGAACTAATCACAACACACAACTTAATCTTGAGGAATATGGTTTGTTTTAGGAGTGTCTGCAGCCAAGACCGATACCAGCGCCTTTCCACCACTCCTCCTACTGAACACATTCTAACAGTCCCGCAAAACATGCTTGAACAATGACAGATGGATGAATTCTACAATATGGCGATTCAGTAGCTAGACGTGACGCAGCGTTCAGGGAAGTCGGAGACGGGTATCAGAGAAGGTGCAGAAGGGCGCATCTCTACACTTAGTACAGAGGTTTTCCCAAGATTCCATGTTGATGTTCCATCGTGTGTGTTGGCCTACATAGAGTATACCTCACATAGATGAGGCTTAGTGGTCCCCATTGGTGATGGCCACGCCCTCGGGGCCGGCGGTAGTGCCGGGGATACGGGGCATCTTTTTTGCAGGGCTGGGGATGTGTTGCTGGGAACAGAGAGGAAATAAAAGCTTGTTACGCAATTTTCTCCTTCACTACACTTAAACTTGACATGAAAACTGAAAAGTTCTTTCTAAAGAGAAATGCTTCCTGAAGTACATGCAAGTCATGAATCACCCTGTTGTTATGGTGTCCGAAAGTGTTAACCAGGTGAGTAGACCAACAGATACTACTGTCCTCAAGGGTCAGATTTCAGGGGACATTTACCCTTGTCCATCCACATGATTAGTACCATAGAGGCGAATGCTGTATCCAATTTCCATGAATAATGCTGCCTGAGAAGAAAATAAAGCGGTTGCAATACCTCTGTTGCTGTGGTGGAGTGGACCAAGCCGGCCTCCAGGGGAAGGTGGTGGTTGAGGGAGTGTCTGGCGTACTCCCTGCGGTGCTTGTCGTCCACGCGGGTCAGGTACCAGGTCCCGGGGAACAGCTCGTCCACAGAGCCCTGGGGAACATAGCTGGCTGCAGAGGACAAGGGAGGAAGAAGGAAATGATTTACTACACTACTGTAGATGTGGAAGTCTAAGACTCTTAAGTATCAAATAATACAAATATATAGAATTACATTGTCACTGATAGGACTCCAGGTCAAGAGGGTGGTCTTAGTTTTTTGGGGGTTTTTGGATACAAATCAAAGGTTTTAATGTCTCTGCGCATTTTGATTTGTTATTGAATTTCACACCTGAACACAGCATGATGAAATGCCATTCAAAATAATGATGAATATACTACATGTGCACATTCAGAGGAGGCGTTGTGAACCTACCTAGATGGTGAGTCTCTTCCCTCAGCTTCATGTTCTCAGCAAACACAGCAGGAGACACCTTCCTCCTAGAGTCCAGTCTGGTCTTCAGGTCACACAGGCTGGACAACAGCGCATCTAACACTGAGCCTAGGATACCAATCACCAGACAATACAGAAGTGTTAAGTAGTGAAGTTATGCTCGAAGCAGCCGTCACAATGCGGTGTTGGCCTTCTGGAGCAGTGTGCACTGATACAAATGTTTTTATGGCTAGCAAAAACCCCTGGGTAACAACTCACCTGGTGTGGCGTCCTGTGTTACGCTGATTGAGTAGAGTGTGGCGGCGAAGCCGGACCCGTAGGAGAACAGTCCGATTCTCTGACCAGCCAGCTGCTGAGCTGTATGTCTGCCGGGGAACAGATATTCATACTTTTGCATAATATGTACGTACTACTGGCAGGCCTCAGTGAGCTTCAATAAGGTGAACACTATAAGTTGAATCTTACGAGTCTTATGTATTACAGACTGGCTATACTGGTACTGTACCAACAAGTTCATAGCATAGCAATAATTCATAGCTAGCCTCACTTGCAGTCTGCAAACCTAAAACTCAGATCTAATTGAACTAATAGCAGGTAACAGTCACATTACATTACCTTTTGCTCCCAAATAATAATACTTTAGTAAACCCAATATCCATGTGGTCAGATTGAACCACTACTCCAGTGATTCAGAGCAGACTTACTGTGCGAGGACTGAGGCAAGGCATCCGTACACCGAGGGGGTGTACATGTTCCCGTTCTGGCTGGAGACGAGGAGGGAGGCCTTGGTCTTCTGCCCAAACAGTTCTGTGCTGGCCTTCATGAAAGCCTTCTCCACGTCCCGGTCAAAGTAGGTCTCCTCGGGCTTCACCTCCCTGTGGGTCAGAAAGAGCAGTTGGCATATTCCCAAAAAACTAAAACAGCCTTGTATTTGAGCTTTTCATTGTGTGTGTTTCACTTTTTTATAGCCACAAATCATAACACAGATGTCAGCGCAGGCAAGGGTTATTAAAGGGGTAAGTATACTTATTATAATTGTGTAATTTGAATCTTAATACACAATTGAAAATATTGACTTTATTATCCATCAAAATAGTTTGTTCAATAAGACATGGCAGCAAAGTGGCTAAAGTGCTAACCTGAACGCCTCCAAGCCACTGAATGTTCCTGACTCCATGTTAGGGTTCGGGTGACTCAGGAAGTCGTTGAGCAGGAGCCGGGCGAAGGACTTCTGCACCAGCTTGCAGTAGGGAGAGTGGAAGACCATGTAGCCAAAGTCCTCTAGACTGAAACGCTTCTCCAAACCCTCTGGAAACAACATTTGACTTTTTTTTTTCAAACATGAAAACACGTGAACACAACATGATGCCAACTACACACCATCAGTCGCCCTGATGAAGGCCTGTGTGCTGCAAGGCGTAGGTGTGTGTTTAAGATTTGCATTAGTCATGGAATAAAGGGTTTTTATCTTTTACACGACAGTCAAGATTGCCTTGGTTGCCTTTTTTTTTTTTTACTGCAAGCCAATTTGACTAAACCTATTTGTTCAAGTGCTGCATATGTGTGGCGCAGCTATGGCCATGACATGAACTCCTGTGAACCTCTTAGACCATGTCTATACTGTAGATCCCCAGGGTACATTCTAAGCCCACTTAGCTACTTAGACATCATCCCTCCACAGTGTGTGTGGATTGAACAAGGCCTGTTTCCAGGGTGTGGTTGAGGCACTGAAGGCTTGTGTCTGTTTAAAACAATAAGCACTAAATAAAACAGTATCTCCAATAACCGCTCTCTGAACCCGTTCCTCACCTCTTTGCCACTGAGCGTGGATCTTGTTGCGGTACACAGAGTAACAGCGGTCCAATGCACTCAGGTAGCACTCGATGGACAGCTTGCCATCCACAACAGGATATTCTGACACCATATCTGGCTTGTAGAAGTCGTAGGCGTGCTGCATGTGTGTTCCCCGCAGACCTGCAAGTTCACAAACGTACCCTTAGCCACAAGTTAGCATCAAACCCATTCAGACATAGACCTGGTCGGCTACATGATGGAAATGTACTGGCTGGGTCATCGACGTGTGACGGTCCAAATGTAAACAGAGGCGCTGTGTCAGTGTGATCGTGTACTGTTGAGCTGACACTGTCCCAGTTTGCTAGATAAACAACAACAGAGGAATCTAATCTGTAAACAGGTCAGCCAAGATGGGCCTGTGTGTGTCAAAGCGTGCATTCCAAACAGAGCTGTGGATTATTGACCTACCCCTGTCGAAACACAATGGAGCGTTGGGGCCGACCAACATGGCGATTGCACCAGCGCCCCCTGTTGGCCGGGCACCTCCGGTAGCATAGACAGCAATGTCTCCAGCCACCACCAAAGCATAGCGGCCTGTGTTGTAAGAGAATCATGTGAGCAAACTGATTATTACAAAATACTGACCACAGTCCAAGTGGGTATTCTATCCATAACCTGGGTAGAAACAATGCATAAATAATTCAGTGATAAACACTTTATCCACACGGTGGACTTTCGGTTCGGCAGGTCGTTGGGGGAACGTCTCTTACCATCCCAGGAGCTGGACTCCACCCAGTTGACGGCGTTGAAGAGGGCGGCCGTGCCCCCGTAGCAGGCGTTGGTGGTGTCGATGCCCTCCACGTCTGTGTTGCCCGACTCCTCAAACAGCTGCATGAGGACCGTCTTGACAGACTTGGACTTGTCGATGATGGTCTCGGTGCCGACCTCCAGGCGGCCGACGCTGTCGTAGGACAGGCGGTTCCTCTCCATCAGCCGCTGCACAACCGTCAGGCACAGGGAGTTGATGTCCTCGCGGTCCGAGCAGAAGCCCATGCGCGCCTGGCCCAGGCCCACCGTGTACTTGCCGGCGGACACGCCATCAAACTGCTCCAGCTCCGCCTGGTCCACGTACTGGGAGGGGAAGTAGATCTCCATGGCGATGATGCCCACGTCTTCGGGCCATGTGGCCAGGCCGTTGGCTGGGACTGATCCAGGCATTGTGTTAGGGCTGGGAGAAGGACAACGCAAGGAGGACAGCGATGATTTTAAAAAGGGTTAATTTCTACATCCACGTTACAAAGATGTAACAAGACTGTCATAGGCTTAGCGTGGACGAAAATGTTCTTTCAGTAGTATCCACTCAGGTTTCGCCATTTACCTAATGTTAAATAGTGACTCTTCAATTGTGTTATACCTTTGCCACTGTCAGCTAATGTTCTAAAAGGAAGCCAGCAGGCAATTCCCAATGTACAGAGCTTGAACCTGTTCTGCCGGTTTTGGAGGGCATTCAAATGTTCATCGTCTTTGCAAATGCCCACATAAGCCCAGGAAACCAACTCGCAAGGATTGCTTGTCTGTAATTAGATTAAACGTTAAGTAGAGTAAAGGTCACGGGGTTGGTAATGGTGCCCTTTCCCCTAGTTACAAGCTGCCCAGATCAAAGAGCCTCTCCAGTGAATCTATTCCCTCTGAAATGAGTGGTCGATAAGCCTGCTGATACTGGAGTCCAGCCAGAAGGAATGAACAGATAGTATTGTGATAAAGCCAGCGTTAGATCAGCTTCCTAATCAGAACATATGATTATGAGCAAAGGGTAGAAACATATGACCCGGGAGAAATGACGCAGAGGCTTGCTTGCGGTTGACGAAGCTATACTGCAGCTATGCTAGCTGGTTATGACTAGGGTTAGGGTTATGACTAGGGTTAGGGTTATGACTAGGGTTAGGGTTATGACTAGGGTTAGGGTTATGACTAGGGTTAGGGTTATGACTAGGGTTAGGGTTATGACTCGCTAAGGTTAGCCGTCATCCTCGCTCCACGATAGCATTACAGCTCTGTTAGCCTGTTAGCCTCCTCCTCTTCACTGAGCTAGCACTGCTCTGTTAGCCTCCTCCTCTTCAGTAGCTAAACATCGGTAATGGACATGTTAGGGTTAGGAGTTATAACCCTATAGGTAATGGACATGTTATCTGATCATAATGGACATGTTATCATGTTATCTGATCATCAGGCATCACGGGCGTGTTCAGCTCAATGAGCCTGAATGAGCCAGACTACCGCTGGGTAACGTTACTGTAGATGGTTATTTTTTAGGAATTCGACATCCATTAGTAAATCAATAATATAAGACAACTATCGAAAATAGGTCTCATCTTACCTGACAATCATAAAGTTCTGACACAATGATAGTGTATGTCCTCAGATGCTAGTAGCTGCTAGCTAGATCAGACCATGGATGCCTAGGCACAGACGGACCAGAGAGCAGACGGACCAGCTTCCGCCCAAACCGCAATGAAACAACTGAGAACATTTGTCGTTGTTACAGTGTTATGTACTCACATTACCATGTTATGGGTCTCAGATTACATGTTGTAGCTACCGATTCTAGGCTACTGATTATTTTTTCTAATTTGTTAACACGGGGCAAAATTGTTCTAATGACTATTAGTCTACTTTGCAACACTATGGGTTAGTAGGCTAACACACTATCAAACAGGCTCCAGGACTGTGTGGAGGATTATTTAGCCTACAAACTATTTAAGCACTACTTTCATCTGTAGCATATTCAACAAGTCATATTGATTTCTAGCTAACGTTTAACACTATGAGCATCCACATTGTACAATGTATTCTAAACTTTGCAGAGCATGCATCAATACGTTTGAATGATGACTACGCATAGTATAGTGGGATAGTCCACTCAGACCACCTTAGTGCAGCCTTCATAACCTTTATTGTGACATTCTGAAAATTCAGTAAAACCTCTAAAATATTGATCATAATAGCCTCATACCTCTTCTTGAACCTCTTCACATTCCCCTTCATTGAGTATTACAGAAAACATCCATTTCATATTTTAATGAAACCTGTAGGTTTAGCTACTCACCGTGAAAAGTAAGCAAATCAACTGAATATCTGTCCCCTAAATCCCACGCGTGATGCTGCGATAGTGACTTCAAGAGCAAAACAGCCTCTAACAGCCTCTAACAGCCCCAACCCTGTCTATTATATATGATCACAAAACTCTACCTGAGGACACCCTGTTCTCCCAGGGCCGCTGCAGGGCCAATCACAACTGACCCAGAGTTCTGAAGTTTCATGGTGGCCCATCCCTTTAAAGTTGCAAGCCAATCAGTGATCAGGAAAGAGAGACCATGCGCACAGCAGTCTGAGCGGTCCAATGGTGTGAGAGCGACGGTGTATGGTGAGAGAGAACTGACCAATCAGGGAACACTTGTGACTCCTCGCGAGGTAGCAGCGCCTCGCTCTCGAATCCAAGAGGAAGCCGAAGGGTCTCCTTGACAACGACAGGTCAGGTGTTCTGTGCTGGGTTGTGTGTCCGTGTTGATACAGCATGACTCTCCATATGGGCTGCCTATAGGGACATACCTTTATATATTGTAATTTTTGTGTAATTGATGCATTCGTAGGGGGGGGGGGGTAAATAATGAATAATAGCCTATTTTATTCATAAAGCACTTTTCACTATAAGACAATCTCAAAGTGCTGAAATGTGAATTGCACATAGAGCTCGCGGTTAGTTCTCTGATGCATTCATGCCTTGCTGTGGTGTTTTGTTATTCATGATCTGGATAATATTGTTAATATTGTGAAATATTAACTTAAATTTTCCATATTTGACATGTGTGATAAAGGCTATATTAAAAACTGAATCCCAATTTCAGCAGTTTTGAAGTGCTAAGATTTGCCAATCAAGAGGTCATGATATTCTCAAAAAATTCCATGTTGAGTAGGATACTCTCAACTACTACCTGAGTAGTTTTCCATGAGTGGTGGAAACTATCATGTATGACTGACAAGCAGATGATTATATAATCTCCCAGTTTGAGTTAAATCGGATTTGAACCCGTGCAAGCAAAAACGTGCAGGTTACTGTACATCGAACATCCTATGTGTTACGCAAGCATTGCACCTATGGCAGCTGAGAAGATATGGTTGGGTTTATACATCAGTCTGCTGATTGGACAACACCTCTGATACACCCACCAAACCTCCCTCAAAGCCCAGGCACACCATTTCACACCATTTCACACCATTTCACACCATTTCACACCATTTCGAGCAGAAAACATGTCGTTCAACCTGAAAACCTACGCAAAAGGGTAGCCTACATAGTTTTCAGATTGAACTCACCCCTTGTGTCTACTTTCTTGGGACACCCAGTGGCTATGATAATAGAATAGAAAGTTTATTACATTACATTACAGTCATTTAGCAGACGCTTTTATCGAAAGCGACTAACAATAATTAAATTTAACGTAGGAAAAGCCAATGTAGGCTACTACTAGCCTACTTGCCAGAACTCACAAGTGCATCTTCTTTCTAAAACAAGTGACTTAAGAGTGCTGAAGGCAAAGTGCAAGAATAGCAATCTAAAATACAATAAGTGCTTAGGAGGGAGGATTGTTGTAGGCTAGTCCTTTTTGAAGAGATGAGTTTTGAGCCTGCGACGAAAGATGGGCAGTGACTCTGCTGTCCTGACGTCAGTGGGCAGTTCGTTCCACCACTGCGGTGCCAGGACAGAGAAGAGCCCTGACCGTGGGGTCAGGACAGAGAAGAGCCGTGACCGTGGGGTCAGGACAGAGAAGAGCCGTGACCGTGGGGACAGGACAGAGAAGAGCCCTGACCGTGGGGCCAGGACAGAGAAGAGCCCTGACCAGGACAGAGAAGAGCCGTGACCGTGGGGACAGGACAGAGAAAAGCCCTGACCAGGACAGAGAAGAGCCGTGACCGTGGGGACAGGACAGAGAAGAGCCCTGACCAGGACAGAGAAGAGCCCTGACCAGGACAGAGAAGAGCCCTGACCAGGACAGAGAAGAGCCCTGACCATGGGGCCAGGACAGAGAAGAGCCCTGACCAGGACAGAGAAGAGCCATGACCGTGGGGTCAGGACAGAGAAGAGCCGTGACCAGGACAGAGAAGAGCCGTGACCGTGGGGTCAGGACAGAGAAAAGCCGTGACCAGGTCGATCGACCGCAGGGGCCTCGGAGTAGGCTAGGGGTCGGGAGGGGGTGTAGGGTTTGGGGGGCTGTTCCTTTCATTGCCCTGTAGGTTAGCGCCAGAGTTTTTAACTGGATGCGAGCCGCTACAGGGAGCCAGTGTAGGGAACGGAGGAGGGAAGTTGTGTGGGAGAACTTGGGGTGGTTGAACACCAGACGAGCTACAGCTTTCTGGACAAGTTCTAGGGGTTTAATGGCTGATCCCGGGGCCCCAGCGAGGAGGGAGTTGCAGTAGTCCAGGCACCGCGGTAAAGATAGCATGACGTTTGATATTCGCGATATTCGTTTGACATTCACGGTCAAACACGGGTCCGATTCGCGGCACGATGAAGTTGTCTAATGACTCGCAGTTTACCAATGGGAATTTTCCAGTCCACCTTAAAAATACCATGACGCCACATTAGATCGCGTCTAGATCAAAAACCACATGAATTACACCGGTAAAACCTGTACTATATTATCAAGTAGACATCAGGGGCTCATTATAATGCAGTTTCAGATTTGTGAAACCTTTATCCTATTTGTGAAAGCCAGAAAAAGAAGATTTCACTCTTTTTTCTCCATTTAGACCACATTAGACCAGGTCCAGATCAAAAACCACATGACTTACACTCGTCAAACCTGTACTATATTATGATCTGGACCTGGTCTAATGGTCTAAATGGAGAAAAAGAGTGAAATCGCCATTTTTCTTGCTTTCACAAATAGGACAACGTTTTCACAAATCTAAAACTGCATTATAATAAGCCCCTGATGTCTACTTGATAATCTAGTACAGGTTTGACAGGTGTAAGTCATGTGGTTTTTGATCTGGACCTGGTCTAATGTGGTCTATATCGAGAAAAAAGAGTGAAATCGCCCTTTTTTTGGCTTTCACAAATAGCATAAAGGTTTCACAAATCTGAAACTGCATTATAATGACCCCCTGATGTCTACTTGATAATCTAGCACAGGTTTGGCAGGTGTAAATCATGTGGTTTTTGATTAAACATGATTAAATCAGGATTAAAAGAAAACTACCCAAGATGCCACGGGTTCTATGCTACACAGTGGTAGTAGACCCCCTCCTGGTCTGACTCGTGGAGTTTTACGAGATTCTGATGTGCCATTTCAAAATAAAAGCCTTCTAAAGTATCAAAAATGGCTTGAATCAGGATTTTTTTTTGCATAGCCTACCATTCCATATTTCATACATGTTGCCAGGAGGTCTTTTTGTGGGCCCAAATACATCACCTAAAAGGCAGTGTTACATTAGATATCAGCCAAAGTCTGAAAGTAAGAGTTTTCTACAAATGTTATACGAAATTATTTTTCAGTTAAGTGAATTATAGATGTAATATTTTTAATTGTATTCCGAGTGGGCAGCAGCCAGCAGGTAGGTATGCAGTTAAGTGTTAGGCCAATAACCAAGAGGTTGCTGGTTAAAATATCCAACATGAAAAATACATCAATGTGCCCTTGAGCAAAGTACTTGAACCCAATGCTCCTGCACTCGATAAGAAAATGTAAAAATGTGTTGACAAAATGACAGAACGAAAACCTTTTCCCAATTTTTTGTTTATTTACTATAAAGACAAAACACCAAAATAAGTCAAATTTATACTATAAAATGCTTCAAATGGGGTAAAAATTTTCATAATTAAAATATCTTGATATATTTTAATTTACAGGATATAGCTTAAGCCAATTTCAGTTGTCTTAGCCCAGAGATTTCATGAGTTTATTTGCACGATAAAGGTGCTAATATAAGTTAGCCCTTAAGCCCTGGAAATCTTTGAAGAAGAGATCAATAACAAATAATAGTCAAAAAAGAATATATATTTATATATTGAGAAAGTGAACTTTGGTAGAAGAGACTCTATAGGACACCTGAGGTAGTAGAGACTGGAATAAAACAGCAATAGACGTTCTTTACAAATAAAAAAGTACCACCAAGTGACACGAGAAACGGTTACAATTTCACACAATTTCAGTCCAGCTCAGATCCAAAAAGGACATAAGAGTACATCACATCAGCATAAAATAAGAAAATAAAACACATAGACCAGCAAGCTGGTTGAGACACAGGTGGATATAGAAGGATTCAGAAGGCATTGAGATTGGTAAGAATTATCGACATTACAAATTGAAGTAATACTGATTAGCTTTTATGAATTTGACAGAATCTGATTTATCTTCCAGTATAAAAAAGACAGAGTGCATAATCTTAAAGCTTTTAAAAAGACATCGAGAAGTAAGATAAGAAAAATAACCCGAAGCAGGAACAAAAAAAAAACAAAAAAAAAGTATTTTATGGAAAATAGTGTAGTATAAAAATACAGTCAAGTACAATAAATTTAGCTACCAAACTTCACATTTATTTACATTTAACTCTTCAAGCTTGATCGGCTTGTACTCCATATAAAGAAATAGGATTTTTCATTAAATAAACTAATTTTATCTTTAAAAATATTTAGAAATTGTCTCAACCCTTGCCGTGATTAGTCTCAAGGGATTCCAAATAAGTAGCAATCAAAGGCATATTCTGTATTTTATAAGGTTAAATTTGGAGATCAATCTTTGTCATAATTATCATCCTTTTACTTTCTTAACTGATTACAACCAGAACAACAACACTTGAAGAGTTATAGTTCATACAAGTAACACAATTTAGGAACATGCTTGCAAATTCTAATCAAAAAAAGAGATGAGTTGATTTAAAAAATGTTTACAAGCAGAAAGGTCTGCCATGATTTCCCTCCACCAGCATTTATATTCATTATATAGAAAATCCTCAATGGAAAATAGAAGAGAAAACCTCAGATGTACACAAATTCTCATAACATAAATCCAAAAATAGTTCTCAGATCACAAGTTGATTAGGAGCATAACATTCTACAAGGAACAGCACCATAAGAATGGTAGATCAATAATGAACATAGCGGTTTTTGAATGTAAGGACACAGCTTCATTTTGAGGGCTCATCGGTGAAAAATAGACAGAAAAATAAAATATGCGCAATGCACATGGCTCAAATGTAACAGCGAGGGGTACAAGGCCCACACGTTATTTTTATGGTGGTGCCTGACATTAAAACGCTTTTCCGAAACCTTACGTTGATACTCAACAAATCTCTAGGGATAGCTTTGAAAGACAGTAACACCCAAAAAGCTAAGAAACTTATTATTTATATAATCACTTCATAGAGTGGGATTTTTCATCTCTTAAAAAAACTCCAAAAACAATTGAGACAAATACCGGCATTACAAGCATTCACATTCAGCGTTATGCTAGCCAAAGTAGCAACATTTCTTAGATATATCACCGTTCCCTGAAACACTTAAGTCATCTTAATGATTATTCAACTAAGCTTTATGGCCCGACAGTAAAATGCACATCTTTAAAAGGCATCTGTGTAGAAAAGCAGTATGCACAAAAAATCAACCAATTACAACAAATAACTTTTCATTCTGCCTGCCTTCTACACATAGGATAAAAACAAAAAAAGTCTTAAATTCAGGTGCAGACTTAACATAACAGTGATATAAACCATTGTCTTCCGTTTGCTGTTTTAATGATATTTTTTTTCACAGGGATTCAAATGTAAATAATTTCTCCAAACCTTCGCAGCGATGCAAAATGGCTACAAAAGTGCTGAAGGAACCATTTTCTTACTGAAACAGAACCTCGATAAACAGATCAATGACAGACTACAGTATACCGACATGGCACTTCGGAGAAGGCACCGTTTTTGTAGTAGAGCTTTTGCAACTTGCTTTTTTGCATTTTGTGCGAAGGTACAGCAGTTTGCGACCATGGTGAGGGAGAGGGGGGACCCGTCCACATTTGAACAGGGAGGATCCTGTGGGGAGGGAGGTGAGGACTGGTCGGTAGCAGTGAGGAGGGCAGGCTGGCTGGGCCTTCAGTAGTATTTCCGTGCGGACGATTTGGAGGGGTGGGTAAGGTGTGGGGGCTACCAGCTGAGGCGGTAGACGGGGTGCTTGAGGAGTTCCCTGGAGGGGGGTCTGTCGGTGGGCTGCAGCTCCAGACATCGCAGGGTGACGTCCCTCAGGCCCGGGGACAGCTGGGGGGGGATGGAGGGAGCCGTGGTGGCGCTCGCGATCTGGAGGATGGAGAGAGGGAAGGAAGAGTCATTACAGACAAAGGGATTTATAACAGCCACTAGAGGCACTCAATCAGAAACATGGATTTCCAATTATACTAATAAACAGAGTATGGTGCTGAATGAGAGCTCCCTCATGGTGGTTGTTCCAGAGCGTGCCGATGGGGACCACTGACTCGTAATGCTCAAACAATTCAATTTCAGAAAATTGCTTTGAAAACATGGGAATGTAAAGTTACAGTGCGTTTCAGGACTGGAAGATACAGAATTGACATGCAACATCATGCCACATCTCTCTTCCTCATAGCAACACAGTACCTTGAAGATGAGGGCCAGGTGGTTGGAGTGCTTCTCTGCATTCCAGGGGGGCTTGGCGCAGGACATCTCGATGATGGCACATCCCACGCTCCACACGTCACAGCTACGGCCATACTGCTGGCCCCGCAACACCTACACAACACAACACACAACACACAATATACACACGTCACAGCTACGGCCATACTGCTGGCCCCGCAACACCTACACAACACAACACACAACACACAATATACACACGTCACAGCTACGGCCATACTGCTGGCCCCGCAACACCTACACAACACAACACACAACACAACACACCAGCTCTTCAGGGCCTCAAATCACAACCTTTTAGTTTTAGTTACTGTTCCTCTAGAGCTTGGAATGAGTTTCAAGATACGATCAAACTGGACGTCTCCAGTCTCCTTGGGAAGTTTTAGAAATACAGTAGGACCCCACTCATCCGAACTTTAGAGATCCGAACCTCCCGGTCTACCGGACAGGCTTAAAAAACGTTTTTTTTTTTTTTTGCCTGCTATCTGGTTACTGGTGGGATTTTCATTACAGTACTGTACCCTACTGTGAATAAAAACAGAACTGTATGTAGACCTTTAGTTGCCTGTAGGCTGTAACCTACTGTCACATTTAATTTCTTTGTTACTTTAATGTCGAGCGCAAAACGCAAACGAGTCTGCTGCGCGAGAGCTGCATTCCTTGGTAGCCAGAAAGCGCGTCAGCAACCTGAAGCAGAGGAGCATCGAGTCATTTTTCGTTCCCAGTTAATGGACCTCAGGAACACAGACGTGTTGTAAGCATGTAGATTAGCCTACTAGACCTACTGTATTTGTTAAATAATAGCCTACAGCCTAGGCCACGTTAGCCTACATCGGTTGTTTTAGAGACTTTCTTTTAGGCTACAATAGCCTAAGACACGACAACTTGTCTGTCATTTAATTTATTTATTTCTTGATTATCATTTGCTCTAATTGTTCTAATGTTGGGTTGTTTTTAGGCTATACCATGTTGTTCTGCGAATACAGTAGCCTATCGATGCAGCGTAGGCCTCATTTGAGAATAAAATAGGCTACTGTATTTGATCAAAGCATGCACTCAAGTGGAAATTTTGGTTTCCACTTGAGGTTTTGTGGTTCGGATAAGTGGGGTCCTAATGTATGTTAAATGAAATTGAGGCTGAGGTTTGTGCATGCTTTAAAATAAGATTGTTTATCAGTTATCAGTTTCATTCGTTTTATCAATTTTAATGTGTAAATGGATGATGTTTTATAAATTTTTATGTGTAAATGGATGATGTTTTATAAATTTTAATGTGTAAATGGATGCTGTCCTTGCAATTTTTTAATGTATAATTTATATTTTGTTTATGCTTTGTTTTGGGCACCATTGCAGGTTAGACCTGGTTTGTTTCATGGGCTCACCTAGTAAAAAGGTTAAATAAAAATTACATAAAAACAGTCAACACAATGGAATCACCACTAAGATAACTAACAGTAACTATAACCGGTGAGGGTTATGTGTTTCCTGAGTAAAATACAGTAATATTCTATCAATTTCAATCACACACACACACACACACACACACACACACACACACACACACACACACACACACACACACACACACACACACACACACACACACACACACACACACACACACACACACACACACACACACACACACACACACACAAAAGAATGCCAAACAACTTCACTGGGATAATGCCTGGGAATTCCACCACGTAAACCCACGCCTCCCCTGAACCCTGAACCTGCATATGGGTTTGAACTGAGAGAGAAGGACTCTACACAACCCTGAACCTGCATATGGGTTTGAGAGAGAAGGACTCTACACAACCCTGAACCTGCATATGGGTTTGAGAGAGAAGGA
This sequence comes from Borostomias antarcticus, assembly GCF_949987555.1. Classification (NCBI taxonomy): domain Eukaryota; kingdom Metazoa; phylum Chordata; class Actinopteri; order Stomiiformes; family Stomiidae; genus Borostomias; species Borostomias antarcticus. The sequence goes on along the minus strand of NC_140241.1, from coordinate 31,225,172 downwards.
CTCTACAGCAGCAGCCTCTATGGGGGAGAGAGTAGAGAGAGAGGAAGGAAGAGAGAAAAAGAGAGCGGCAGAGAAAGAGAGAGGGAAAGAGAGAAAGAGAGAGAGAGGCAGAGGAAGAGCGGGAGAGAGAGAAAGAGAGAGAGAGGCAGAGGAAGAGAGAGAGGGAGAGAAAGAGAGGCAGAGAAAGAGAGCGGGAGAGAGAAAGAGAGAGAGAGAGAGAGAGAGAGGCAGAGGAAGAGAGGGAGAAAGAGAGAAAGAGAGAGAGAGGCAGAGGAAGAGAGAGAGGGAGAGAAAGAGATGCAGAGAAAGAGAGCGGGAGAGAGAGAAAGAGAGGCAGAGGAAGAGAGAGAGGGAGAGAAAGAGAGGCAGAGAAAGAGAGCGGGAGAGAGAGAAAGAGAGAGAGAGGCAGAGGAAGAGAGGGAGAGAGAGAGAAAGAGAGGCAGAATGAGAGGGAGAGAGAGATCATGAGAGAGGTCTGATAATGAGCCAGGCTGCTGCTGGAGGAGGCCCCTGGCAGCTGAACTCCCTCCTAATTAAACAAGGTTGGCCACCACAATAACAAGGCATTAAGGGCCAGCGGCCATTGTGGCGCCTCTCAAAAGGGATTACAATTTTCTTTCATTTGGAGTTACTGAGAAATCTAAATCCACTTCAGTCAGTTCCCAAAGCGCCACACGTGACTCAATGCCCAGCATAAAGGCGGCTGGATTTCACCACAAAAAAAGCTTTGTCAGAAGCCAGTGACATTTAAAATGCCACCCTGAATTAGGAGGGGGGAAGGCAAGATTCCAGTCTCGGGAGTAATTTCCGTCTGTAGAGCTGTGATGTGTAGCTGTCTAAACTCAAACTCCACCACTTCCTGATCTAATCCACCGGATTGCAGGACGAGTGACATCCTTGGCTTCTCTATCATTTATCCATTCAAACCACAAGGAGGCGATTGTGTACAATCCAGTATGTCCTCTTCCAACAATGGCCTCCAGTCATACAGCACATCACAAAACAATGGGGGCCGTTTGGTCCTTTCTGTGGGGGGTTTGCTCATAGACAATGAACAGAGCAGAGTTAAGAGTTAATCTGCCTCTCTCTCTCTCTCTCTCTCTCTCTCTCTCTCTCTCTCTCTCTCTCACACCTACCTCGGGAGCCATGAAGGCGATGGTTCCCAGGAGCTGGCCCTGGAACTCCCCGGCGCCCGTGCCCTTGGACGCCAGCCTGGCAGCTGCCCCAAAGTCTGCTATCCGCAGCCTCTGCCCCGTGCTATCAATGAGCAGGTTGGCACCTAGGAGGAGGGGGGGGGGGGTTACTGAATGCTACAGCAAGAGAGGATGATCATGGTGAGGGGCGCAGTGCATCTATGTGCGTTTGTGTCAGGTGCCCAGAGCTAGTTACTCAAAAACCCCTCAAAATATCCCATGAAGGTGCGCATGTGTGTGTGTGTGTGTGTGTGTGTCCTGGCTAGTAAATAGAAAGGCCAATCTGCCTCATCCCTGAGCCCTGTGAGAGGCACCACAGTAGCTCTCCTGTGTGCCTCAGGACGGGCAAGGGTATGTGTGTGTGTGTGTGTGTGTGTGTGTGTGTGTGTGTGTGTGCGTGCGTATGTAGTGGAGTTGCAGTGACGCTGGCTTTCACCTTTGATGTCTCGGTGGATGATCTGGTTCTCGTGGAGGTAGGCCAGGCCGCGCAGCAGCTGCTCTGAGTAGTTGATGATCACGGCCTCCTTGAAGGCCCCGTACTTGTTCAGCAGGTGAGACACGCTGCCACCTGGACAGAGAACCGACCAATGGGTTGAGTTGTGGGGTTCGGCTGAAGGTTCGATATTCAACCTTGAATCTAAAGAACAAGGCTTGGTGGTACAACGTTTTGTTGTTGTTTGAAGTTCCTTCCTTCACAGAATGCAATTACTAGTCAATACTTGACTAGATATACAGTATTACTAGATATACAGTATTACAAGATATACAGTATGACTTCTCTATGTCATTATGTCCCAGATTTTTAAGTGTCATACTGTTTAAGTTGAATACATTCCTACAGAGAAGGAAAGCCTGAACGGGCAGCCGTATGGAGGGTTAGGGGTAGTGTAGTGTAGTATAGGGTTAGGGTTAGTGTTAGTATAGTATAGGGTTAGTGTTAGTGTAGTATAGGGTTAGTATAGTATAGGGTTAGGGTTAGTGTAGTGTAGTGTAGTGTAGTGTAGTATAGGGTTAGGGTTAGTGTAGTGTAGTATAGGGTTAGTGTAGTATAGGGTTAGGGTTAGTGTAGTATAGTCTGGATCAAAGCAGTGTTGTGGATATCGAGCCCCTCAAGCCGAAGCCTCACCCGCCATCCACTCCACGAAGAGGTTGTAGTTGTTCTTCTCGCAGGTGGCGCCCAGCATGCGGATGATGTTGGGGTGGTTGAGGTGGCTCATCATCCGGATCTCCTCCCTCAGGGCCTCCACCACCTCCTCCTGCTCCGAGGACGTGTTGCGCACGTACGTCACCTGCAGGGGGACAGAGGGGAGACGCACTCAGCGAGGGACACATGCGCACACTCCGTCTCTCTGTCTCACACACACACACACACACACACACTCCGTCTCTCTGTCTCACACACACACACACACACACACACACACACACACACACACACACACACACACACTCCGTCTCTCTGTCACACACACACACACACACACACACACACACACACACACACACACACACACACACACACACACACACACTCCGTCTCTCTGTCACACACACACACACACACACACTCCGTCTCTCTGTGTCACACACACACACTCCGTCTCTCTGTCACACACACACACACACACACTCCGTCTCTCTGTGTCACACACACACACTCCGTCTCTCTGTCACACACACACACACACACACACACACACACACACACACACACTCCGTCTCTCTGTCACACACACACACACACTGTCACACACACAAACACACACACACACTCCGTCTCTCTGTCACACACACACACACACACACACACACACACTCCGTCTCTCTGTCACACACACACACACACACACTCTGTCACACACACAAACACACACACACACTCCGTCTCTCTGTCACACACACACACTCACACTCCGTCTCTGTCACACACACACACTCACACTCCGTCTCTCTGTCACACACACACACACACACACACACTCGGAAGAGGGTGATTGGCCATCGAGGTCTGGTTGGGGGGCGAGGGGATGAGATACAGGCTGATGATCCTACATCCCCAGAGCGACGGCGCAGGGGGGCCCACCGGACGGGTGAAGCCTGGGAGATTGTTCCTCACCTGTTTGACGGCCATGAGGGTGCCGGTGCCCACGTCCTGGGCCTGGTAGCAGGAGGAGAAAGCCCCCAGGCCGATCTGCTGCCCCTTCAGCCACTCCGCCCCCTCCCGGTAGGGCTGCTTCGCTTTGGTATGGCCAGGCAGAGTCTCTGGGGTCTGTGGGGGGGGAAAGAGCGCAAACACGTCACTCCGCCGTCCGTTTCTGCCGCACGCGAACTTCCACCGTCGCCACAACGCGAGTTCTGGGTTGAGAACGAGAGCTGAGGTGTTACCGTGTCTATGAGCCCGAAGACCCCCTAACTACTGACAACATAATCAACAGCCACACTTCCTCTAGTTCAAGGGCTCTGCTACTCACGTCCACCTGGATGATGATGACGTCTTCGTCCTTGTCCACCTGCAGCTGGGGGATGATGGGCAGCGCATCCTGCGACTCGGACATGGCCATCACGACCGCCAGCGCCTCCTCCTCCTCCGCCTCCATCTTCTCCTTGCACTTCTGGTGCTGCGTCACGTCCTCCTTGTAGGTGCCCTGGCCCGGCCCGTCCGTCCTCTCTGGGGACAGCACGGCCACCTCCGAGCGGAAGGTGACGGTGGCGTCGCCGGCGGCGGGCATGGACGCCTCCAGCAGGTCCTCCATGGAGGAGTTGAGCTCTGCCGAGGCGTCCAGGCCGCGGAACTTGTCCTCCACGGGCGTGAAGCAGGTGTCCTCGCTGGGGATGAGCGTGGTGGCGCCCCCCATGGCCAGGTCCGGTCCTTCCGCCCCTCCGTGCAGGTCCAGCTTCAGGCCCCGCTTGGAGGCGGCGGAGGCGGGCGGGCCACAGAGGCCCTTGGCCCCCTCGGAGGAGGAGGAGGCGGGGTTGAGGGCGGGCCGGGAGGGCTTTGGTCTGTGGATCTGGCTGGAGGGGAGGGGCCGGGCCTGCGTGAAGCCTGGGGAGGGCAGCTGCTTGTCCGGGTCCTTGCCGGAGCTCTTCTGCTGGGGGAACCGGCGCGTGGCCCCCGGGGAGGAGGAGCAGGAGGGGGCGGAGCAGGAGGGGGCGGAGCCGGAGGCGGAGGCCAGCTTGCTGGGGATGAAGCTCGGAGGCCGGGCCTTGTGGCCGCCGTCGGGCCCGGGGAAGCAGGGGGGTGGGTGGGAGGCGGAGGGGAGGGTCTGATTGGACGAGGAGGAGGAAGGAGAGTTCAGGCATTGGCTGAGAGGCCTGCTGCGGGCTTGAACGGGGGGCTTTGGGTGATCGGCCGGGACTCCGACACACGCGGCGGCGGCGCCAGCCATATTGTGGTGGCCGGCGGCGGACATCGCCTTCAGACGCTCTGTTATGTCCTCCAGGCTCGCCCCGGCCCTCCCAGCGAAGCCGCGCCCCTTCCCGGCCGTCAGCTGGAGCGTGTGCGCCGGCGACGTGGTGGTCTCGGTGGCGCCGGGCGAGTTCTGCGGCGCCAGGGGCTCCGGGAAGGCGGCGGCCTCGCCTCGCTCCGAGCTCTCCGCGCTCTCCAGGCCCAGGTTGATGGCGTCCAGGATGTCCATCTCCTCGGCGATGGCGAGGAGGCGGCGCCGCATGCGGGCGTAGTGGGTGGAGCTGGTGACGCTGAGCATGTCCAGGAGCTTGACGAAGACGTGCGGCACGCGCGCCACCATGCGGGCGGCGCTCAGGAAGACGCGGCGGGAAAGCTTCCCCACCATGGAGTGGGAGTTGTCGATGGACTGCAGGGCGAAGCTGAGGAGAGGCAGCAGCTTCTGGTACCTGGAGGAGAGAGAGAGAGAGAGAGGGAGACAGAGAGAGAGAGAGAGAGAGAGAGAGAGAGACAGAGAGAGAGAGAGAGGGAGAGGGGGGGGGGCGTCCATTTTATCTCTGCACATGTCCTTCATATATATTGAAATTCACTGAAATTAAACATTGACTTTTCCCGGGAGACCTGTCATTGGGTAACCCTAACCCTAACCCTAACCCTGACCTGTCCATTCCAAGGTGGAAATGATCGTAAAAAAAAAAGCTATATTGGCTTTCTTGTTCAACTGTTTCTGCAGCGTCGCCGCATAAAATCCACAGAACAAATTGTGGCATCTATTGAGCAGCTACCACGTAAGGGTGAACTGTCTTTACAGTGCTTGCATAATTAGGGACAGCGCTGTGTAGTCTCATAATACGGTGGCCTTAGCTTTCCCAGCATGCAGAGTGACGGGGTGTGGTCATGGCCGTCAGGGCCTTCAGGGCCAAGGCTGCTGTGAGGGGTCAAAGCTCTCGGAGAAGGAGGGGGGGGGGGGGGGGGGGGGGGTCAAAGTATACATCCACACTAAACTATGAGACCACATTTGCAAGGCCGTTGCTGCTCTGCCTCCTGTAGTCTATTCAATAGGGGCTCTAAGCAACCACGGTTTTCAGGACCTCTACGCTGGCCGGAAATAGATCTGCTATGACGCCATCATCTGAAATAGATCTGCTATGATGCTATCATCTGAAATAGATCTGCTATGACGCTATCATCTGAAATAGATCTGCTATGACGCTATCATCTGAAATAGATCTGCTATGACGCTATGATCTGAAATAGATCTGCTATGACGCTATCATCTGAAATAGATCTGCTATGACGCTATCATCTGAAATAGATCTGCTATGACGCTATCGCCGTAGCGGCTAAAATCGTTAGGCAAACAGCCGAGCGAAGCGTCTCCGAGACCTTGTAGCCACTACGTGAAACAGGGGGTTTTGCCGTCGTAGAATCAGCTGCTACGGCAGGCAGGCAAAAGGAAACTGAAGGTGTTCCATCTCACCGCGTCGGCTCGGCTCGTGGCCTGACCCAGTCACCCTGACTACAGCCTACAGCTGGGAACAATCTTCACAACATGGACATCGTGAAAAAACTGAAACTTGAATTCATTTCTGTTCTGCGTGTCCAGAAAACAGGAAGTCCTAACTTATCAGAGGACAAACTGCAACCAGAAAGAGAGCCCCCCCCCCCCCCCCATACCTGTCCACCAGGGTCTGGGACTGGTGGCCGTCGCCCCCTCCTCCGGAGACGATGTGTGGGTAGAAGTCTGCGGGGAACTCCAGCAGGAGCCTGTCGATCAGACACAGCCGGCCCAGCAGGGCCTGCCAGTTGTTGGCCTCCGTCTGAGGGCCCAGGATGCAGTTCAGCACGTAGTCCACGCCGCCGACGCCAATGGAGCCTAGCGGGAGGAGAGCAGCAGGTGTTTAACGAGAACGTGGGAAGGGATTTTAAAAGTCAAAAGATGAACTGTCTGGTTGCAAGTTGAATGGTTTTGAATGGAGGAATTGTGACGAGTAATGAATGGAGAGTTTCCAGGTCTGAACTGCTAGTATGGTGAAAGTTAATGACAAGAGGGGAGGAAGGGACTTGTAGTTCTTTACCTGCTTTGAGGATCTCTCTGCCTACAGCCAACTCTCCCACTTGGCCTTTACACAGCTCCAGCAGGGTGGACACAGACAGCTGGCTGGTACGACTGAGGAAGCAGCACAGACAACTAAGACTCCATGGAATTGACATTTTTTAATTTGGAATTTTTGAAATAAAAAATAATTTAATCATTTGAGCACATCTGACCACAGAAATAAATACATGTAAACAAAATCAACTCTGCGCAGATGCCTTCTTCCAAGTGCCTGCTGTACCTTCCCCTCCCCAGCAGAGGGCAGTAGCTACACGCGGCCTCTGTCCCGGTCGAGTGTTCTTACCTGTTGGCGTCGGCGCACTTGACCAGGATGGTCTCGACCACGGGGCGCAGCAGCTGCTGCAGCCGCGAGCGCTCGGACGCCGAGTGGCAGGGCGTGTACACCAGCATGGCCCGCAGGGTCTTCTACAGGGGGGGACGGGGGGTCAGGCATGGCTCACAGTCCAACACAACACGCTACGCTTCCAGCCTTGTGTCTGGATCTTAAGGGGGGTGGGGGTGGGGGGGGGGGGGTTGGATGAGGTCATGACGAACATTGCACGGAAAATTAAGGCTTCACGCACGAGCAGCGAACATGATTTAATTGGGATAATAAGGAAATTTGATATTGGGTTCAATGTGAAACCGGGAGAAAAATAAATGAGTCCAGCGAGCTGCACGGGGCCGGGGGGGGGGGGGGGGGGGGGGGGGGGCCTTCCACAGCCTTACTGGACCCGGGGGGGGGGGGGGTCTTCCACAGCCTTACTGGACCCGGGGGGGGGGGGGGTCTTCCACAGCCTTACTGGACCCGGGGGGGGGGGGGGTCTTCCACAGCCTTACTGGACCCGGGGGGGGGGGGGGCCTTCCACAGCCTTACTGGACCCGGGGGGGGGGGGGGGTGGGGGTGGCCTTCCACAGCCTTACTGGACCCGGGGGGGGGGGGGGGCCTTCCACAGCCTTACTGGACCCGGGGGGGGGGGGGGGTGGGGGTGGCCTTCCACAGCCTTACTGGACCCGGGGGGGGGGGGGGCCTTCCACAGCCTTACTGGACCCGGGGGGGGGGGGGGGTGGGGGTGGCCTTCCACAGCCTTACTGGACAGAAAGGAAGGAGCTAAATCTCCATTTGCAAGAATGAGTGAGAAACACCCAAACTGCTGCTCCCTGACGCTGTGCTGCCCTCCGGGGTGAGCATGAGGGGGGGGGGGGGGTGAGCGTGAGGGGGGGGGGGTGGGGTGAGCGTGAGGGGGGGGGGGGGGCTCACACTTTGGACCCCGGCAAATTAGGGCCCGTCTATTCTGGTGTCGGTGCGGTTGCCTGGGCGAGAGCCCTCTACGGCCACAGCCCTAGCGGTGAGGTGAGGTGAGGGGGCGGTGGTGTCGGGGGGTTGAAGGCCCCCAGGAGAGGCGCGGAGGCGGGGGGGTGAGGGAGGAGTCAGGGAGACGGGCGTTTTGGGTCTGGTCCTCCCTGGAGAGGGAGGCGGGAGGGAGCAGGAGACGGGGTGGAGACAGTGTAGTGAGGAGGAGGAGGAGGAGGAGGAGGGGGAGGGAGGTGCTGTAGCCAGGAGAAGGGGCTGCTGGACTAACAGGCTGGTTCAGACTGACCCTGACTCCCACAGAGCAGGAGAGCGCGGGGGCCGGGGGCCGGGGGGGGGACTGATAGAGCGTTGCACTGGAACGCTGCCCAGAGAGCAATAGACTCAGAGCTCAGAGTCCTCTCTCTCTCTCTCTCTCTCTCTCTTTATCACCAGTTCTCTTTCACCCACCCACTCACTCTCTCTCTCTCTCTCTCTCCCCCCCCCCCCTCTCTCCCTCTCTCACTCCCAGCTCCATAACAGCTCCAGAGCTGACTCAGTCTCAGGGGGTCCCAGCACAGACAGATTGCATCGATAAAAACAAATCATTCTTCAGCGCAAACAGAACCTCAAGCGAACCAGGAGGGGCTGAGCAGTAATAACTCAATAACACAGCGGCGTTCTGCCTCCCTGGAAGAAGGCGCAGGTAGCGCGCACGCCGCTAAGCCACTTCGTCCGGAGATCCGAGTGAGCTTCTTAAAAAGCGTTTTTCGAATAAATGATTCAACTGAAGCTGGTACTCCTCCCACTACTGGTGGTGCTTGTGGTATTTTTAGCCCACCCTCCATCCGCCTTTGTCTTCACAGAAGAATACAGCAACACTGGAGTCTCTCTCTCTCTGTACTACATGTGCTGGAAACCCCCGAAAGGACAAAACTCGTCTTGTTTTTCATAAATGTCGAGCAAAGTGCCGCAGGGAAATGTCAAAATCCCAGAGGACTGCATTTAGGGGGGGGAAAGGCACCAAGAACTATTGTTCTGTCTTAGAGAAGAATAAATAGGTTAAAAAAAGAAAGACCTTTTTCTGCCCAGTCTGCCAGTGGAGATTCCCTGCTGCTTTTCAGACTTCCTGCTCTCAAATGGACTTTAAAACTTAGACTAGCTTGGCTTGTTGATAGAGTGAACTTTGGCCCGGGCAGGAGATAACTTCATCAATATTGGAGGGAAGGGGAGCCAAAGCGTGAAAGCTAGAATACTGCAGTGCTAACTAATCAACCTCCTAACACTGAACACATGATAACCGGCTAGTACTCTAGCGTTGAGTGATCCGTGCAATCTGAGGAAACCCATCCACACTCAGAATAGTCACTCAATGTACAGAGCGGTTTCCTGTGATCAAGGTTGAAGGAGGTTGAAGGGTTAATCAGGGTTTGC
>NC_140241.1:31178253-31210753 GCF_949987555.1 Borostomias antarcticus | reverse complement strand
GCTGTGTTGTGTTGTGTCTGGTGCTGTGTTGTGTCTGGTGCTGTGTTGTGTCTGGTGCTGTGTTGTGTGTGGTGCTGTGTTGTGTCTGGTGCTGTGTTGTGTTGTGTCTGGTGCTGTGTTGTGTCTGGTGCTGTGTTGTGTCTGGTGCTGTGTTGTGTCTGGTGCTGTGTTGTGTCTGGTGCTGTGTTGTGTCTGGTGCTGTGTTGTGTCTGGTGCTGTGTTGTGTCTGGTGCTGTGTTGTGTCTGGTGCTGTGTTGTGTTGTGTCTGGTGCTGTGTTGTGTTGTGTCTGGTGCTGTGTTGTGTTGTGTCTGGTGCTGTGTTGTGTGTGGTGCTGTGTTGTGTGTGGTGCTGTGTTGTGTGTGGTGCTGTGTTGTGTGTGGTGTTGTGTTGTGTCTGGTGCTGTGTTGTGTCTGGTGCTGTGTTGTGTTGTGTGTGGTGCTGTGTTGTGTGTGGTGCTGTGTTGTGTCTGGTGCTGTGTTGTCTGGTGCTGTGTTGTGTGTGGTGCTGTGTTGTCTGGTGCTGTGTTGTCTGGTGCTGTGTTGTGTGTGGTGCTGTGTTGTGTCTGGTGCTGTGTTGTGTCTGGTGCTGTGTTGTGTCTGGTGCTGTGTTGTGTGTGGTGCTGTGTTGTGTCTGGTGCTGTGTTGTGTCTGGTGCTGTGTTGTGTCTGGTGCTGTGTTGTGTCTGGTGCTGTGTTGTGTTGTGTCTGGTGCTGTGTTGTGTTGTGTCTGGTGCTGTGTTGTGTTGTGTCTGGTGCTGTGTTGTGTTGTGTCTGGTGCTGTGTTGTGTCTGGTGCTGTGTTGTGTTGTGTCTGGTTCTGTGTTGTGTGTGGTGCTGTGTTGTGTCTGGTGCTGTGTTGTGTGTGGTGCTGTGTTGTGTGTGGTGCTGTTTTGTGTGTGGTGCTGTGTTGTGTGTGGTGCGGTGTTGTGCCTTGTTCTTGTCAGAACTCACAGATAGACATGCAGTGGTGGTGCAGCTTGTTCCTGCAGCCCTCCTCACACACGGTCAGACTCTCCTCGTCCAGCATGTCCAACAGACAGATAGGACACATCTGCTCCTCCTCGTCCTTCAGACTACTGACACAGAGGGAGAGAGAGAGAGAGAGAGAGAGAGAGAGAGAGAGGATGAGAGAGGGTGAGAGAGAGAGGGTGAGATAGATGGAGACAGGCTAGAAAACAAGGCAAGTTTGCCTTAATATCTGTGCAGTTTAAGTATTAAGGAGCGTACATTTTGAGGGGCTATAATTTATTAAAATGTATTATTTAAGCAATAAGGTACGAGAGGCAGTACTTTGTTGTGAATAATGTGCAGTTCAAGGGTGTTAGACCCGACGCGCAGCGGAGGAACTGTACATTATTCACTGTACTGTACAGTACTGCCTCCCGTACCTTATTGCTTTTATAATACGGGTTGCCAGCGAAAGTATAAATAGTAAACAAAGACAATGACTGCCTTTCAGCACAACATCATTTTAACAATGTTTTGTATCACATTTCAGTAACGTTAGAGAAAATAGTCCTCGGTGTGGCTGTTGCTATGCAACAGACATAAACAAAGGGCGCGTCTCTGATCAAAGCCATCGCCGGTGCTACAGAACCTGCCGGGGCAGTCCCAAAACGTCCTGACACATAACCCTAACCCTAACCTGCCGGGGCAGTCCCAAAACCCCAGTCCCAAAACCCCAGTCCCAAAACCCCAGTCCCAAAACCCCAGTCCCAAAACGTCTGGACACATTTTCAAACAGGCTGTATTTGGATTAACAGATCACATATTCGGAATTTACATGGTAACTTTGTGTAAGAAGGACATTATTACAAAGTTGATAAACTAACACAGTCCGAGAGATTGAATTAAAGGTCTGTTATATTTGGAATGCTGTCAGTGTAACAGGTGCATTCATTTCTAACTGAGATGAGGCTCTAGCGAGATTCTACAGGACTTTATACTCAACACAGTTCACCCCGTGACTCACTCTCAACCAATCAGAATGCTTGATTTAATCTACCCGTATTATAATATAGTTTATTATAATTCATCCCTTTAAAAATGGAAAAGGGAAGGAAAAAAGGGAAGGCGTCCTTAAAACACAGGCTGCATGAGTGTTTTAATTTCACAGCTGGAATAACATTTCAATGTTTGTCTTCTGTTTCGGCTCCCCAATGATGAATTGTGCTGTAAATCTAAAATACAGATATTCAGGACGACCTTGCATAATATGTTGTATTGAATGTGCACCCATGTGTCCTGTGTGTGTCTTGTGTGTGTGTATGTGTGCGTGTTGTCCAGCCCACCTGCTCTCGTTGCTGGAGGTGGAGGTGTTGGAGGGGCAGGCTGTGTGGGAGCTGGACATGCGAGACACAAACTTCTGGATGGTGTTACGGGAGGGAGCCTTGATCCGCGAGCTGCGCCGATTGTGGTACTTCTGGAACAGGCTCTCCACCTGGAACCACAGAACCACAGAACCCACGGATCAGTCATGAAGCCAATCACAGGTCATAGGTCATTCGTGAAATAGTCACAAGTCAACTTCCGGCCGATGGCATTGTAGGACTATTTCCTGTTTCAAATCTCATTTAACAAGCGTAGTGATTATTGGTAAGACAGGAAGCCTTAGGGTGGTAAGAGGATATGGAGGTTGGTTGTGTGGAAGTTACCTCGAAGTTCTTGAGTGTTTTCCTCCAGAGCAGCGGGTCTGAGGGCTCCAGCTGGAAGACCCTGAGCATGACGAAGAGGACATGGATGCAGAAAGCCCCCCTGCCACAGCTACAGGTCTATGGGGAGGGGAGGAGCAGGAGAAAGGGCTTAGATGGAAGTGGGTGCATGTTCATACACTCAGACACACACAACAAATTGTAATACTCATCATTGTTGTTTACAAACAGGTATGTGCTTTCTCTCTCTCTCTCTCTCTCTCTCTCTCACACACACACACACGCACGCACACGTATAAACATCAAATCAAACTTTATTTGTATAGCGCATTCCATACACAGAGGCAACACAATGTGCTTGGATCACACACACACACACACACACACACACACACACACACACACACACACACACACACACACACACACACACACACACACACACACACACACACACACACACACACACACACACACACACACACACACACACACACACACTATTCAACAGACTCCAGATCACTCGTTAAATGGTCAGTAAAATCCAGGAGAGTTCAGTTTCAACTTCAGTGATTTAAACTCCTCCCGTCAGAGCGGATGACGCCTCGCCCTTCCAGCTCAATACTCAATGACTGGGTAAATAAAGAGAGGTCGTCAAATGTTCAAGGGAGGCAAAGTCTTGGAACTTTGGGGTTCTCAAAATCTATTACTGTAAATGCAACTCAGTGAGAGCTGAGGTCCTTCCAGTCGGTTCATGGCTCCAGCTCCCCTGACAGTTGAAATCCATCAAGCTTGTATCAAGTAAACCTGCCCACAAAAGTCTGATCATGCCTGATTTCCAAATCATTAGGTACATTAAAACAATATAGTTGCTGCACCAGTTTGTCCTTTGATATGAATTTACAACCCCCTAGCCATCATTTTACATCTACAGATGTCTAAAGTAGATCTTTGGACATGATTGTTGGGCAGGAGTTTGCAGAGTTAGATTAAGATGCCTTCATTGGGTCAGAATGCATTGCTTACCTGTGGGCCAATGAAGACCCTGTATTTGTTGTCGGGGCTGTCTCCTCCAATCAGGAAGGAGTTGGGTCCTATTTGCTGCAGCAGGTAGAGGCGGGCCCGCATGACCTTGTTAACGCGGCGACTGGTCTCCTCTGGGCTGTAGGGGGAGAAGCCGTCTGGGGAGGGCGCTCTCCGAGGGGGCGTGACTCTGCCACTCTGAAACTAAACAACACAACCAAGGTCAGAGCCACGTCTGAGCATCGGTCAACCCAGGAAATGTGATACGCTTGTCTTCTTCCTACAGTACAAGTGGTCAGCTGGTCAGCCACGTTGACAAAGCGTCCACTTACTGGTACAGGGGACGCCCTCTTCCTGCGCACCCCCGGCGACTCCGCCTTCACACAGGTCCTGCCAGAGGAAGAGGAGGAGGAGGAAGAGGGGCCAGGGGAGGGGCTGCGGCGGCCCCGGCACTGGGAGGAGGAGCCTGTTTGCGAGTCGGCTCCAGCCTCGGACCCCTGGCGGCCCGCCTCGCTGCCGTCCAGTCGCAGGGGGAGGGGCTTGACCACCTGAGTGGGCAACAGGGAGGGTGGGAGATGAAACCATGAGTGGTGGTGATGAGTGGTGGTGATGATGGGTGCTGGTGACCTAGCATTAAATGTTATGGTTTTTCTGTCTTTGATGATAATATTGTAAAGAAAAATGCTTATAGCAGCGTATTGCAGTATAGCAGTTGTATAAATAGTTCTTATGTGTAATGAGAAGTACATTGCAGAGATGAGACGTACAACTGTCATGTTTGATACAGATTTTGGAAGAGAAACTAATGAGTTAAAGAACATCTTGATACGTCAGAATAAATCTTGCGACAGAGCCGACGATAGCGCACCAACTCCTCATGGGAAGCCGGCGCCACGTGCGCGCGTGCACACAGCGTTCCCAACTCACCACGGGACCCCTCCTGCTGCGCCGCTCCAGCCACTCGTGCTTCCAGGTGGGCATGCAGGTGGCCTTCAGCTTCTCTCTGATCATGCGCTCCTCTGGCCGGTCCTCCATCTTCTGCAGGCCCCGCAGGGTGTCCTTACTCTCCATGTCGCGACTACAGAGACGCAGGGGACAGATATCAGAGAGATCAGGCGAGGAACACGCATCACACGCTAGCGGACGCTGTGATGACGGGGCATACCTGATGCTGTAGGAGAGAGTTGCCAAAACTTAATTCTTCTTGCTGACATCTGGTGTTTAATTTCTAATATGCTGATTCACAAACCAATTCGGGGAAAGAGTTGCGCAATCAAAAGTGAGATGCGTCCATCACATGGGAATGGGATCACTTCAGAGACACAATCACTGTTGATGCAAACATACAGCTTTGGGGAAATTGACCACTGTCGATGAACGTTTCATGGCTCCCTAGCACAGCACTACTAAACCATCTTCATCAAGCAAACTTCTTCAGCTGCCTTTCTGTCAGAGCAGCACCATAAGTGTGGGGGGGACCACATATGTACTTCATTGGTACAGTCATACCTCCCCCACGCAATCCTCACAGCAAACAAGCTCTGAAGGCCTAGTCTGTGTAGAAGGCCAGTCTGTGTAGAAGGCCTAGTCTGTGTGGAAGGCCTAGTCTGTGTAGAAGGCCTAGTCTGTGTAGAAGGCCTAGTCTGTATAGATGGCCAGTCTGTATAGAAGGCCGGTCTGTATAGAAGGCCTAGTTTGTGTAGAAGGCCAGTCTGTGTAGGAGGCCTAGTCTGTGTAGAAGGCCTAGTCTGTGTAGAAGGCCTAGTCTGTGTAGAAGGCCTAGTCTGTGTAGAAGGCCTAGTCTGTATAGAAGGCCAGTCTGTGTAGAAGGCCGGTCTGTATAGAAGGCCTAGTTTGTGTAGAAGGCCAGTCTGTGTAGAAGGCCAGTCTGTGTGGAAGGCCGGTCTGTATAGAAGGCCTAGTCTGTGTAGAAGGCCTAGTCTGTGTAGAAGGCCTAGTCTGTGTAGAAGGCCTAGTCTGTGTAGAAGGCCTAGTCTGTGTAGAAGGCCTAGTCTGTGTAGAAGGCCTAGTCTGTGTAGAAGGCCTAGTCTGTGTAGAAGGCCTAGTCTGTGTAGAAGGCCTAGTCTGTGTAGAAGGCCTAGTCTGTGTGGAAGGCCAGTCTGTGTGGAAGGCCTAGTCTG
This sequence comes from Borostomias antarcticus, assembly GCF_949987555.1. Taxonomy (NCBI): domain Eukaryota; kingdom Metazoa; phylum Chordata; class Actinopteri; order Stomiiformes; family Stomiidae; genus Borostomias; species Borostomias antarcticus. The sequence continues at coordinate 31,204,940 of NC_140241.1, read as the reverse complement.
TGTGGAAGGCCAGTCTGTGTGGAAGGCCAGTCTGTGTGGAAGGCCAGTCTGTGTAGAAGGCTGTCGGGGGCTTCAGAACAAATATTCCGCCTCAGGCGAGAGGATGTTATGATAAGGAGCTGCGGCGGTCTGATCCTGTTAGATTTACAGAACATCATACCAATGAGACCTGACAGCATTGTTCAGATGCTTTGTGAACGAGTCCCCTTCCAGCACCAAACACTCCCACTGCTCGCTCGCTCTCTCTCTCTCTCCCTCTGCCTTCAGAAGAATGAAGGAGAAGTCACAGAAAGCACCCCTCCAAGTCCTTGGGACTGGTTGATTAGGCCCAGTTCTGCACCTGTAGCAAACTTGTTGTAAGTGTAGAGGCCATTACAAGCCATTATTATCTGGGAATCTGGGAATGTGATTTCACATGGACCACAGACAAATTGAGTACAAGTAACCACAAGCCCACAACGACTAGCAAGTCCTTGAACAAACACAGATCAGTAGTGCACATTCAGGACCTTCCACTGTGAATATCACAAACTTACCCCAGTCCCAATGCCACCACTAGCCTATAAGCCCACACAAAAGCAACTGGGCACGCAAACATCAAATGTTTCTGTGAAAGAAACGGTTGGGTTATTTTAGGGTTGTCAGCAGCAAATTAAAATCAGAGGGTCAATCTCATTAAATCAATTATATCAGCCTTTCCTCTGAGAGGGAACATCTCTCAACTGGATACCGTTGTGGCGAGCCCCTCGACTTAACGAAGGAGTGAAACCCCAGCGAGGTGGATCCTCTCCTGAAAAGAAACTCACCCATGGGGCGTCACACGCAGGGCAGGGCCAGCTGTGGTCAGCTTCCATCTTTAACGGAGGCTTTAATCAATGGCTCTCCCCTTTGGCCTTTTCCGTTGGTCAATTGAATAGGGGAAAGGCTCACCCACCGCGGCTAACGAACGTTGTTCCGACAAAAACAAGCAGAGCGTTGTTGGTGGTAGGTGGGACAGGAAGAGAGAGACTTCCTGTTCTGTGCGTACTTGTTTGAAACAGATTTAAAATGTACCAACAAGGAATTGAACTGGCTCAGCGGTGAAACTGAGTTCTGTGTAGACTGTGAACGTGTCTAGTGTGCATGTTACCATGTTGGATTTGACCTCTGTGTGGTTGAACTGTTTGTAAACAGAGGGGAGCTCAAGTTTGCAGGCCAGAGACATTGCATGGGCTTAGGATGAGCCGTCTAACTCTTCAAAATGACTCCCTTAACATGCTTTCCTGGGTTTAAAGGTTTGTGTTACATAGGCCTATTGGCCATAGGCCATTGTTTCAATGGGTTTTCCCTCAAGTGTAACATTTCCCTCAAGTTTAACGTCTGCATTTGGTTCTTGCTTTTGATATTTGTATGGTGTTCTCCAAACTAAAATATACTGAGATACTAAAGTACTAAGACACCATTCCATCTCCTATGAACCATGGTATAGAAAAGTAGAAAAAAATAAGTTCAACTATTTCTGTGTCAACAAATGAAAAGATACCAACATACTTTCTCGCAAACCTATTAGTGATGCTTAAAATAGTCTTCGGCTGACAACTTGTGAGTCAAATGGTGAAAATATCATCTAGGTGTAGCATTCAAGCGCATAGTGAGGAAGTGAGTGATTAAGGAGAGAGGCCCCTCTCTACTGGTAGTGGGACCAGACCTCTTCAGAGAGGCAATGAGTGGGGGACAATGAAACCAGATAGCAGGAGTTTACCATCTTTACTCTGAATAAAAAGTTGGCGGTGTGGCCGTCCCTTCACCTCTCAAATAACAGCTATCCCACAGTGCCGTGGGCCGGGAACAAAGGGCCATTGTGGAGCTGTGCAGGTGGGACATGGAAGGGCCGGCAGGCTGGGAGTTCATTTCAAACCTCCACGTAAGCCGAGACTGCGTCACTCACACACTCACACACACACACACACACACACACACACGGTTCAAGGGCACACACACCCTTTCTCATGGGCCACGGTGCTCCCAAAACTCAGGTTACTGTTTCACACAATCCCTGCCTCTGCTGGAGGGGACAGTGGGGGGACACAGAGGACGGCAGACTGAGCCTGGTGTGTCTTGTACAAGCAAGGCTGAGAGAGACTCAACAACACCAGTAAACAACAGGGCACAGAGCTGTTCCCAGACAAAAATAAAGCACCTCAAATGAATGTAGGCCAAAGTAAAAGCAGAAGAAAAACAAAAGGACAAATCCACACGGTTTAAACGCCCAAAAGGTCAACTAACATATACCACGAAACGCAGCTGGATAAAGATTCAATTCCAGGTAGCCTAGCCGTTAATCAATCAATGACACATTCAGAGATTCAGTGTCCGCCTATAAATATTGAGTTGAATCTGGTGCTGATATCTGAGTATTATTTATGTGAGGACAATTGACTAAGCCCTGTACAAAGCGTGACAAACTGCAGGTTATATCACCCTGGTGTCACAATGGAAGTGTGTGAGTTTGTGGGATGGGGGGGGGGGGGGTTGCTTAGGTGAAACTCTTGATTACAGACGGCTTGCATCATTACCATGAGGTGCTCGATCTTAAGATGCTTACTCATTGAAGAACCCCTGTCAAGGCAACTGAAGTATGGATCTAACTGATCAGGTATCCTGACCTGGAGGCCCCAATACGGTGCCAAAGGTCTGAGGCGTTACTGCAAAATACTATGACCAACAAATCTGAACAGGTTAATTCAGCACAAATGAAACAGACAGGACTGCAAGTTGACCAGAGACCCTCATTAATGTTTTAACTTGATCAGAATAGCTTCTAAATACAGCACTTTACTAATGATCTGAGCTGATGTGGTTTCAGTATTGGCCATCTGACTGATGAATCTGCCAACTTTACCCATTAGCCTTAATAGAACTGCTTGCAACACTTTTGCAAAAGTTTCTCCTGAAAAGGCAGTTCCAGAGGCCTTTGTGATCATGCATATTACATGCATTGTAACATAGTGGAATTATTTCTGACAAAGTGTGACTGTGTTCCCACAGAATGAGTCCAGACCTGCGAGTCCAGCGCCCACTGAAACCATTGAGGGAAATTCTGCTCCAGTGAATGTTATCTTCAGCATCAGGTAGCTGCCCACACGTCTCATGAGCTGGGAGGGTGTGGGGGGCAGAGAGCCATATGAAAGTGGACATTTCAGCATCCATCACAAGCCTCTCTTTCAAAGGAGACAGAGGTCTAAAGAACAGTCTCAGAGCCACATCGATTCAGAGGAAAATGAATGAGGGGGGAAAACTAAGAAAAAGTCAATTTATTACACAACTAGAAGGGCACTCAGAAAGCGCAGATGCATGTCGTCAGCATGTGCAGTAACATTAGGGTAGGCTACCGATACTTAAGAAGCCACAAATATAAAAAATCTACTGGTGGTGCATTGCAGTTCATACGGAGCTGGACACAGCTGGGGCCGGCCGCCCGGGGGCTCTTCAGCTCTGTTCTCTGATGGATCTGAGCTACCTAGCTAGCTGGAAGCAGTAATCTAGCTAGCTACCAGCATACTTTAACTAGCTAATTCAAAGCAGTTGATCTTCACCATGATGCATTGATTAAATTATTTCAGTCCTTATACCAGCAAAATATCTAGGTAGCTATCTAGCTGAATGAATCCTTCCCCGTATGATATCTATTACACTAGAAGCTAACTAGTAGGAGTGGATCTGCCTCGTAATTATGATCCGCTCCAAAATTGAATGGGTTCTTCCTTCGCCCATACTACAGTTTCCACATCGTTTCATGATTTTTTTTTTTGCCATAATCCTACTGACAGACTAACTAACTAATCGACTAACACATGCCACTTCATCCTAGGTAACTAACAGACGAACACATGCCACTTCCTCCTAGGTAATCATTGACCAAGATGAAAACACATCTTCTAGGGCTATGCAACAATGTGCTGAGTATTGATTTACCAGCCCCTCGTAAGGAAAATATACAGAACAAGACAGGGAATGGATAGAATAGGATAGAATTCAATCATCCATACATTATTCATGTTTTATACAGATTTAAAATGCCCTTAAATGTCCCTCAAATCCCTGTGATCAAATAGCCTACAAGCTCTGCTCTAATAGATGTTGCTGTAGCCAGGTGGTACACAGCAAGTATCGCACTAGTATCGCATCGCACTGTATCATGACACAGTTGCATCATGACCTATGTATCGGGACATGTATAGTGAGGTCCTTTCCATTGTACCCAGGCCTAATATCTTCACGTGTAGCCGGCCTGTTTGAAGATCAGTCACTGATCTCAGAGCTGCACTGGGGGCTGTATTCTGACATCAACTTCCTCTTTAGGAGGCAAACAGAACTGAGGTTTGGGCAGAAGAGGGGAAATGACCGTCAGCGCAGATATCCTGCCACACGCACCAGTAAACCACTAACACAGAAGTATGTCCCAACATCCGTTTCATATCATGTGGAAGGCTCACGAAAACAGCATGACCTGGGATGTTCTGCAATATACTGAATGACGCATTTTGCAAGTTTAACACCCCACATTAATACCCTATCAATTAACATAAAAGTAGGTAAGACGAAGGGCAAAACCAACTGAAGGTTTCAATCCCATAATCCCAAAGCAAAGAGGGAAGGCGTGTGTTCTGAGCCGGGGTGGAGGATACAGGACAGACAGGAGGGGCGGGAGGAACACTAGTGTTGGGGTGGGTTAGGGTTATGGTTCACTCTGTATTGGCGGTGAGGACAGAACTGTATTCGGTGGGCTTTCCAAAGGTGATGATAGGCAAGACCCCAGCATTGAACAGCCTGAAGGGGTGGTGGCCCCCATGGTCCAATTGCAGGTTTATGTTAGTTACCTATTCCAGCCACCCATGTCAGAGGTATGAATTCAGTTAAATGTAAAGTGTTATAAAACTGCCGAAACTGCACTCTTGGTGTACCTTGCAGGGTGTCCCTCTGGGTTAACTAAATCTACACCGGACAGGCTTGAATAACCCAACTAATGTAAGATTTTTCACTATCTGCTCAAATTACCTGGAGTGATGTCACAGGGACAATGGGTTGACCTCATGTGCTCTTTAGTGCTGTGAAATCCCCTGAATACAAAACAGATTTCAAAGTGTCCTTGATTCCAAAAGAAAATACAGTACATACATAAACGAACAAAAGGAAATGTTACATTTAAAGGTCAATGTGTCGTGTTTTGTGTTTTCATAACCATTACATGAGAAAATTGACAAGATATTTTTGTAAACCAACTTGGGTTTGGTCATTTTGGTCTATCACTGCAAAATATTATTGACCTCTTAAGGCATGCAACTGGACTCTACGCATACATCTCCCAAAACAGGACATGTAGTCTGAATATAGATTTTATTTTTGGAGGTAATCTGAAGCTTTCGTTTTATAGTGCTTCTAAATTCAGAATTTAATGCCAGCAAAGACTTGTAGAGCATAGCCAGGCCTGCTTCATCAGTCCATCAAACTTCTAATGGGCAAAGTGACAACAGCATTTAGAAAAACAGTTTGTCTACATACTTATAGGCCATGCTGCAGGTGGCAAGTGGGAGACTTGTGTGATGTGTGACTGTGTGTGTTTGTGTTTGTGTGTGTGTGATGTGTGACTGTGTGTGTTTGTGTGTGTGTGATGTGTGACTGTGTGTGTTTGTGTGTTTGTCTCGCTCAGCTCAGCGCCCACTGCTTGGCTCTGGAATGTTGCTGGAATGCAGAGAGATTCCTCCCACCCAGAGCTGCTCAGCGCTTGGTCCCCACTGGGGGGTCGAGACCCCCCCACCTCCCCCCCTTCTCTCTGCCCCACTGGGGGGTCCAGACCCCACCATCTCCCCCCCTTCTCTCTGACCCCACCATCTCCCCCCCTTCTCTCTGGCAGGACGGGAGGCCCCAGCAGCCTCACCTGGGCCCTGCTCTCAAACCAGGCCAACGGGCCCGCTGGGGCCTCCCATTCTCACACTTCCTCACACACATGACTTGTTTTAGCCGAGAAAAACAACATTCAGAGTCCGAAAACTTTCCTCCCAAAGAAAAAAGGCTTCAGTTCCGCATGAAGACGGAGAGGAGAGCATAATGAATGGCTGGGCTGGTGGGTGAGAGTTGCAGTGAGATGTTCCTAACACCCCCCCTCCACCCCGGCCCTGAAGCCCCCCGACCCCCTCCCTGACGCCCTCCCTGACGCCCCCCAACCCCCCCTCCCCCAGGGCTTCGTCCCCCAGCATGTCAGTGTGATTGTGCGTAGTGGCCTGACGAGCAGACACTCCATTAATGGCCCACCAGCCAGCGCACTGGAAGTGGAGCATGGCCTCCGGAGAGGAGGAGAGGAGGGAGAGAGGAGGGAGAGAGGAGGAGAGGAGGAAGGGAGGAGGGAGAGAGGAGGGAGAGAGGAGGAAGGGAGGAGGGAGAGAGGAGGGAGAGAGGAGGAAGGGAGGAGGAAGGGAGGAGGGAGAGAGGAGGAAGGGAGGAGGGAGAGAGGAGGAAGGGAGGAGGGAGAGAGGAGGGGAGGAGGAAGAGAGGAGGGAGAGAGGAGGGAGAGAGGAGGAAGGGAGGAGGGAGAGAGGAGGAAGGGAGGAGGGAGAGAGGAGGAAGGGAAGAGGGAGAGAGGAGGAAGGGAGGAGGGAGAGAGGAGGAAGGGAGGAGGGAGAGAGGAGGGAGAGAGGAGGAAGGGAAGAGGGAGAGAGGAGGGAGAGGAGGAAGGGAAGAGGGAGAGAGGAGGGAGAGAGGAGGGGAGGAGGGAGAGAGGAGGGAGGAGGAAGGGAGGAGGGAGAGGAGGAAGGGAGGAGGGAGAGAGGAGGGAGAGGAGGAAGGGAGTCATGAGGCAGGATGAACACTGGTTTTAGGGAGGAGGGGAAGGGGTGGATTCAATCTCTCTCTCCCTCTCTCTCTCTCCCTCTCTCTCCCTCTCTCTCCCTCTCTCTCTCTCCCTCTCTCTCTCGTATATCCAAGCTTTGACAATCCTAATGCTGGTGTCACAGGCAGGTAAAGGACACAATCCAAGACACTCATTTGATGGAAACAAACTATGCAAAAAAAGATCAGTCTACAAAGCAAGAAAGTGGTACTGTAGCAAGTTATTGTAATCATTCACTCTGAAATCTGAACATTTCTAACGATGCAGACGTCTCACATCCTCCATCCTACACATCCTCCATCCTACACATCCTCCATCCTACACATCCTCCATCCTACACATCATCCATCCTACACATCCTCCATCCTACACATCATCCATCCTACACATCCTCCATCCTACACATCCTCCATCCTACACATCCTCCATCCTACACATCCTCCATCCTCCACATCCTCCATCCTACACATCCTCCATCCTACACATCCTCCATCCTACACATCCTCCATCCTACACATCCTCCATCCTCCACATCCTCCATCCTACACATCCTCCATCCTCCACATCATCCATCCTACACATCCTCCATCCTACACATCCTCCATCCTACACATCCTCCATCCTACACATCCTCCATCCTACACATCATCCATCCTCCATCCTACACATCATCCATCCTACACAGAGACAAACTACTACAGACACTAACAGATATATTGAGGGTCAATTGGAGTCTTATGATTGAATACATTCTTTCTAATGAGACTCCAATTGCCTTTTTTCAATTATATAATTTGTAGCCACTCCCTCCTCCCGTTTGAGAAACGCCAATTAAGAAAACAAAACCTGCCTTTAAAATGTAGGGTTGAAGAAAACATAAGTCACACTGCTGTGGATAGTGGTCATACTGAAGGGGAGGGGTCATACTGAAGGGGAGTGGTCATACTGAAGGGGAGTGGTCATACTGAAGGGGAGTGGTCATACTGAAGGGGAGTGGTCATACTGAAGGGGAGTGGACATACTGAAGGGGCGTGGTCATACTGAAGGGGAGTGGACAGCTGCTGGTATCTAATCAATCTGACCGGCAAACATGGCAGGTGTTAAATATTCACTCTGCAGCCACACAAGTACAGGCTAAGTTCTAAACAGACGCCTTCAAAGGTGAAACTGCAAAGCGAGCGGTACTTTTCCCCTGAGTTAATAAATACTTTTGGTGGATAGATACATAAGTGGTACAAAGTACTCAAAACCACATGGCCTGCTGTGTGGGTATGGGGCAGGTCTCTTATTAGCCTGCCAGCGCTCATGGACGGGCCTTGACTGGAACCTCTCTACCGAGGAGCCAGCTGTTGGACAGGCTGGATATTGCATTTTGCAAACCGTGTAATCGTGGTATAACTCGCCATGACGCATTCTTCACATGGAAAGACAGCTCCTGTGTCCAGCATGTAGTGGGAAGCACCCCTGTACCACAGCAGGTTCATGGGATGAGCTGGGAATGTTCTCACGCTGGTGAGCAGGTGCACATCCATTCACAAAAGCACTATACTTTGTACGCATAGTATCTTGATAGACTAATATTTGGATTTAGCATGTGTATTCTAGCAGCGTAGAATGGGAGTCTATAGTTTATTAACTGTATATGACTCTTGCGTCATTCCTATTCCGGGAGCTCCTGGGTGCTGCGGTGGAGGAAGGGCCTCGGAGGTGATGCGGTGGAGGAAGGGCCTCGGAGGTGATGCGGTGGAGGAAGGGCCTCGGAGGTGATGCTCCTGGGTGCTGCGGTGGAGGAAGGGCCTCGGAGGTGATGCTGGTGTCATGCTGCGGGGGAGGAAGGGCCTCGGAGGTGCTGCTGGTGTCATGCTGCGGGGGAGGAAGGGCCTCGGAGGTGATGCTGGTGTCATGCTGCGGGGGAGGAAGGGCCTCGGAGGTGATGCTGGTGTCATGCTGCGGGGGAGGAAGGGCCTCGGAGGTGATGCTGGTGTCGTGCTGCGGGGGAGGAAGGGCCTCGGAGGTGATGCTGTTGTCGTGCTGCGGTGGAGGAAGGGCCTCGGAGGTGCTGCGGTGGAGGAAGGGCCTCGGAGGTGATGCGGTGGAGGAAGGGCCTCGGAGGTGATGCTGTTGTCGTGCACATCAGGATCCTCGCTGGTGATGCAAGCTGACAGGGAGAAAACAATGGGACTCGCCGGCCTGTAGGGGAACATGCGTGGAGCGCAGAGCACCTCTCGGCCCCGTTCCCAAAAGGAAATGTCACGACACAAAAACATCAGGGCCTGTGGAGCCCCTCTCGGGGCAAGGGTGGCCTGCGCAAGGGCCAGCGGTTGACCCCCCCCCCCCCCCCCCCCCAACCTTCTAAATCATCCCCTCATCCTCTCTCTCTCTCTCTCTCGTTTCTCTGGCCCAATCCCAATGTCCCCCCTAAACCCTCAAGCCCTGAGCCCTCACAGACTTATTGACGTCACCTGGTGAAGTGATCGAGTGCGCGAGGCTGCAAGGGCTCGAATTGGTATAACAAGGAATGGGACAGCACTTGTGACATCACATTACGTTGACGTGAAAACATATTTCTTACTATTGTGGGCGTGGGGCTTTTTTTAAATCAATTTGTAAATTGTACATGTTTTTCTTGTAGGCCTTCGTGTAAATTAATTTTGGCTGAGTCAAATCCCCTTTACATTATCAGAACTCTCTGTGTTACCCTCAAAACATTTGTTCAACTTGAAATCATTTCATTTTGTGGTCATATGCGATCGCATCTGCGATCAAATATCAACCCAACCCAGTATTTGTTAGTAGGATCGCATCGATCCTACATTACTGCCTGTGATTCTTGTTTGTGATGAATCCAAAAGTATTAACTTAAGAATGATAATATATTATGTATACACATTCCTGCACCTCACAACTCTTTCCATATTCATGTTGGAAATCTCAATTCAAAGAACACTGCACCGAAATGGGTGATTAATGTCATACTGCTTTTAACTGGGCAATCATGATTTAGAGCAACAGAAATCAATGTAAATTATAACCATAGCCTACATATTTTTAAACAAATCACATTATACAAACCCATGGGGTTAATAACCCATACTTAAAAATAATGAAACCAAATTTATTATAAGGCTACTTGTGCAGATAAGCAAGTCCAGCTGAAAACATGAAAACATATTTTGTTCTGTAACGTGAACGTTAGGGTTGGTTGATCTGTCCGTGCTTGTTTATTGGCTGTTCTTCAGGTAACCCCGTGTTTCACGTCACGACGCTATGAACTGTGGGTAATTCCCTTGGGCTAAGTCTGCAGAAATGCAGACTTACGGGAAGGGGCCATAAAGGGCTCAAAATGGCTGCCGGAGAGCCCTCGCGCACTTGCCGAGTTGACATTGGGACACCCCTAAGCCCTCGCGGACTTCGCGGGAGCGCGCCCTTAAGTCTGCGAGTCTGCAAGGGTGGACATTGGGACTGGGCCTCACTCTCTCTCACTCGTTTCTCTCTCCTCTCTCTCTCTCTCTCTCTCGTAGAGGCAGCAGCAGCAGCGCCGCTCATGTGGTTTCAACGTCCCTCCCAAGTCACATGTGAGAGAGAGACTCGATTCATGACCGAATCTGGGCCAAACCTGCCCAGAGAATCACATGCATGGCCTCTCGCTCTACACCCGCGGAAGAAGACAAATGAGAGTGAGAGAGGAGGGCGGGGGGGTGGGAGAGGGGGCGGAGGAGTGAGGGGGACGGGGGGGTGTGGGGGTGAGGGGGGCATATGCAGAGTTGGCACTGTAGTAGAACTGCAAGTCCTCTCCCCAGCCCTGAATTAGTTGGCGAAGCTCGGACATTAAAGTGTCTTTGGCTATTCCTGCCTACCTATTTTCATAGGTTCACGTTTAGCTCATGCTTTTATACTGTAGCTACATGATGTTAGCTAGCCAGGAAGTATTTTGGTTGGGTGATCAAATTACGCTTTAGACTTTCTGAGAACACCGTTGCAAAATATTGGTTGAACGTCACTTTCAGCAGTGTTTCAACAGCTCATTAAGTGCCATAAAAGGCGAGTTTTGGCAAAAGGCTCCAGATCATTAAGTCAGAGTAACCGGAGATCAAAACAGAGCAAACAAACCACATCAGTGAAGTCAGAAAAACATGTTGAGCCAAGGCTTTGAAGCAGCAGATAAGTGTGGAGTTGTGTTTGACCGCTGGGATACAGCTCTGTAGGTTAGCTACCCACTAACAAAAGCAAAAGTCAATAATTTATGTGATCTTTCTCAGACTCATTCAAACTTCTCAGAGACAGTTAAGAGGTGTTGCCCTCGCTCTCATCAAAGGCAAGATACTCAGGCAGGAGAAAAAGACCTGGGAAAGGCTGCGTTCAGCCAGCAGCACAAACAGCGTTTTCACTGAGCAGCTCGAGGAAACATGGTCTGAAACAAAAAACTTGACCTCAAAAGCACAAAGCAAGACAAAAGGAAAACAACTGTGGAACAGTGACCCTAGGGGAGTGAGCGAGTCCAAGGCAGCTGCCCGGATGAACGCACTGTGGAAGAAAGGCGTGGCTAAGTAAACATTTCCAAGCCCTTCCAAAAACAGCCTGGACTGTAGCTAATGGGAGGGCCTGCTGGAGCTAAAAGGGCGTCCAATGGGGCTGTTCAGGCCCTGGCTTCTTTTGAAGGCCCCTTACTCAAGGGTAAAGCGGAGTCAAGGGATCCTCTTCGTTGCGACACTGGGGGCTTAAAGCCCAAGCAAGTAAGGGGCTCCGCATCAGGAGAGAGGCCCCATGTATGCCTAACCCTCACCCTACATACATGGAGCATGTGCCTCAGCAAGGACCAATCAATAGGCTCTGACGCCGGTGTGTTTACCAGCAGATTGCCCATGACAAAACCCGCAGCGAGAACGAGAAAATATCAATCACTCCGTAATATGACATACGATTACAACCCTGAGTTTATCCCAGTCTAATGTGGTTGTAACTGATGCTTAATCTGTGCCAAAAGCAGGTCCACAATGAAACACAAAACATATTGATCCATTTGTTCAAAATTACAAACTGTCCTACTGTTGTTACAATAGCTCAGCAACAGCTTTCCCACGGACTGCAGTCTGTCACTGTCCCACACCAGTCACCTGACCAGTCCTTCTCCCCCTCAGTGGTCAGTCACCTGACCAGTTCTTCTCCCCCTCAGTGGTCAGTCACCTGACCAGTTCTTCTCCCCCACAGTGGTCAGTCACCTGACCAGTTCTTCTCCCCCTCAGTCAGTCCCAAAACAATTCCTCACTGTCACCCAAGTGACAGATTTAGCAATTGGCCTTCAGATTATGAATAAAGGTAGCCTACCTTTGCATTCCTTTACAATCTGTTTCTTAAGCCACTAAATTAAAGTTGGCATGTGTTACTAAAAGACCATGCGGCAGCAATGTTAATTTCGTCAACGAAAACTATGACGGAAATTATTCGTAAACGACCTTTCGTTATCGTCACAAGACTATAACCAAGTAAAAATGAATTTATGATCACAAAAACTATGATGAAATCTATTGACAACTATACTAAAATATTAGGGACTAATATGAAACTATATTCTCAATGTCAATGCAAACCAAGCACACCTAATACAGAAATGGTCAACCCTATTGCGATTGTGTCTCCTTTGTTGTCTGCTCAGGCCCAGAGTTGTATGATTTGCTTGGTCTCTCACATGTCTATAGACCATTAGCTAGCACGTCTATAGACCATTAGCTAGCACATGTCTATAGACCATTAGCTAGCACATGTCTATAGACCATTAGCTAGCACGTCTATAGACCATTAGCTAGCACATGTCTATAGACCATTAGCTAGCACATGTCTATAGACCATTAGCTAGCACATGTCTATGGACCATTAGCTAGCACATGTCTATAGACCATTAGCTAGCACATGTCTATAGACCATTAGCTAGCACATGTCTATAGACCATTAGCTAGCACATGTCTATAGACCATTAGCTAGCACATGTCTATAGACCATTAGCTAGCACATGTCTATAGACCATTAGCTAGCACATGTCTATAGAGCATTAGCTAGCACACGTCTATAGACCATTAGCTAGCACATGTCTATAGACCATTAGCTAGCACATGTCTATAGACCATTAGCTAGCACATGTCTATAGACCATTAGCTAGCACATGTCTATAGACCATTAGCTAGCACATGTCTATAGACCATTAGCTAGCACATGTCTATAGACCATTAGCTAGCACACGTCTATAGACCATTAGCTAGCACACTAGCTAGCACACGTCTATAGACCATTAGCTAGCACATGTCTATAGACCATTAGCTAGCACGTCTATAGACCATTAGCTCCACATGTCTATAGACCATTAGCTAGCACGTCTATAGACCATTAGCTAGCACATGTCTATAGACCATTAGCTAGCACGTCTATAGACCATTAGCTAGCACATGTCTATAGACCATTAGCTAGCACATGTCTATAGACCATTAGCTAGCACACGTCTATAGACCATTAGCTAGCACACGTCTATAGACCATTAGCTAGCACACGTCTATAGACCATTAGCTAGCACATGTCTATAGACCATTAGCTAGCACATGTCTATAGACCATTAGCTAGCACATGTCTATAGACCATTAGCTAGCACATGTCTATAGACCATTAGCTAGCACATGTCTATAGACCATTAGCTAGCACATGTCTATAGACCATTAGCTAGCACATGTCTATGGACCATTAGCTAGCACATGTCTATAGACCATTAGCTAGCACATGTCTATAGACCATTAGCTAGCACATGTCTATAGACCATTAGCTAGCACATTTCAGGAAGAGGAATGGAGCCAAATATGAACAAAAGGCTCTAAAGAGCTGGCCAGGGAAGTGACCCTGTCAGTGTGTAGGTGTCCTTGACCCTGTCAGTATGCAGGTGACCTTGACCCTGTCAATATGTAGGTGTCCTTGACCCTGTCAGTATGGAGGTGTCCTTGACCCTGTCAGTGTGTAGGTGTCCTTGACCCTGTCAGTATGGAGGTGTCCTTGACCCTGTCAGTATGCAGGTGTCCTTGACCCTGTCAGTATGCAGGTGTCCTTGACCCTGTCAGTATGGAGGTGTCCTTGACCCTGTCAGTATGGAGGTGTCCTTGACCCTGTCAGTATGGAGGTGTCCTTGACCCTGTCAGTATGCAGGTGACCTTGACCCTGTCAGTATGGAGGTGTCCTTGACCCTGTCAGTATGCAGGTGTTCTTGACCCTGTCAGTATGGAGGTGTCCTTGACCCTGTCAGTATGGAGGTGTCCTTGACCCTGTCAGTATGCAGGTGTTCTTGACCCTGTCTTGTTTAAATATTCAACAGAAACTACAAGTGATGCATTTTTGCAAGCATTCCATTTTGGCTTCTCATCTAAAAAATATTCTTGAATGCATTCTTACTTTCTGTTTGAACTTTAGAGGAGTGTAGTGCCCCTGCCATGAAGATTTCTTGTTGGCATTATGCATATGTTGTCGGGCAGTGTCACTTTGTCACACGAGAAGTGTGTGTCGTGTGTGTATGCGTGTCTCGTGTGTGTATGTGAGCTATGTGTTGAATGCGTCTGCTGAGGGCCTGCAGGAGAGCCGTTGTTTTAACTGGTAATCTGGCCCTGATTAGCCAGGGACTCATGTGTTTACTTTTCACATGTAATCTCCAGCTTGCCTCGTCCTGCTGCTAACTAAACAGATCTGGGAGGGGGGACCCCTAGGCCTGCCGACACGCCTAATAGGGATGGAAATATCCGGGCCTTTTGTTGCCGGACTCCAGCTCTGAGCGTCCCGCTAACCCCAGGCTTTAAACAGACGGTCCTGGTGACCGTGGGGAGGCCCAGGCAGGCTGGGTAGACAAAACAGTCAAACCCCACCTCCAACCCTCAGGAGCCCATCGCTCCCACAGCGCGCTGGGGGCTAGGTCACAGAAATAGGCCGACCACCACAAACCAGGCACTTCTACTACAGCTCCATGCAACCAGCAGAAACACACAGTCTGGAAGAGAAGATGGCAATATCCAGAAAGACTGACCTGGTACAAGACAAGGCTAATTTGGTTTAACATCATATTGGTCGAGTAATACAGCATTATCCTTAAGCAGTCCTAAAAGTTGATACACTTGTGAAGGTTTTATTTGAGATGTCAGAAATTCACAGAAATGTATTCTGTCAATACATTAGCCTGTGATTGTCACGAGGGTGGAACCACACACGATGAGCACAAGACATTTACACATGTATGTTTTCTGGCGATACAATGGTATGAGTTCCACCTCTTAAATCATATACCAATTACTACAAATAGCATTAGGCTTTTTCAGAACGAGATGGAGAGTGGTGAAGGACAAAAGATTGCTTCTGACCCCCATGTGAAGAATTCAATTTGAGAGCATTCCAGTCCCGGCCTGCCTAGCAACAGTGCATTTCAGAATACTTCAGACTCTGGAAACCCAGAGCAACTGCTCGTTATAAACATTGCCATGTTACCTTTATAAAGGCTTTACATTTACCCAGGCAAGTCTTAAACCTTTCCAAGAGTTTTATGGTATGGGAAAAGAGTGAGAGACACTTTTGAACAAAGACCACTGACTTGAATGTTTCTGAGATAAAATATCTCCTTTACAAGGCTATGTAGCTGGAGAGAAATGTAGAGTTTGCAGAGTACTGCAGCGAGTCCACATCTTCTTTAAAACTGAGATGTGCTACTCTTAAACGACAATAAATGGGAGTTCTTTCAAGAAAATCAACAACTTCAAGAGCTGACACCAATACAGGTTTTAGACTAAAATGGAAAACCAATCATTGTGAACTCACTTGTCTAACATAAACATAAGGCTTTTAAAGATAATCCCAATGGCTGAGTTACTGGAGATATGGGTGTAGTAGTCAAACCAGAGCTTTAAGAGAAAATCAAAGCACTCTGGTCTTACTCAGCGCTACCCCAGCAAGAGTATAGTTATATGACCAAGTGGGAGGAGGTTAGAGACTCACCTTGACTCCCAAAAAGAGTCCGTTCTAACCCGATGGCCAAAGTGTTGCATTTCACTCTCAAACACCAGGCAAACAATGGCGCCCATGCGTTGCACACCGGCCAGTAAGCATGTACAGAACAGATCCTCTGGCTGTGGCAACAAAGTAAACGCTGTTCACCAATCTTCACTTACTACTACATAAGCAGGTCATGCACTGATCTTCCCAAGCTTATCTAGAATGTCGTCATACAGTATAGGCCTTCAATGCTGAACATTCAACTAACATTAGAATAACAGTAGATTGCTTTGTTTATTTACATAATGCTTTTTTTCAATAAGGGGACTAATGCTCAAATCTCCACTGAGCACTTTGAACTTTATTAAAGAGAACTCTCCTGCTACTGGGCCATTTCTACAATATCAATGCTGTGTTTGATGACACTGATCCAGAAAAGAGTGGACATGTTGAGGACTCAGGGTATTGATCTGATGTCATGTGGAATCAGGTCTTCCAGGCCTTCGCTCTCCTCCTGCCCTTGAGTCACTGGGAATCCAGATGTTCAACTGCCACTAATTGAAAGACGACTGGGAAACAGACTGCCCTCCCAGCTGCCAATGCCTGCGTTTGAGCCACGATGACTCATTTTGCCACGATGAGAGCATAACGTAAGACATGAATGAAACAAATCTCCCCCAGGCAGAAAACGACCAAAGAAAAGGTATGATCTAAGCCCCATATTTTGGTTCAAATAATCCAAGAAGGTCCACCTCAGAGAATTGGAGCTCAAGCCCGGGGCAGCGTCAGAGAAGTAGAATGTGAAGGGATTTCATTACTCGAGGGGTACGGAAACTCTCAATTATGGCTCCTATAAGCAATGTGCAACAGAGAGGGTTTTTTCAGGTGTATTTTTAACCCAGAAACATCTTGTTTGAGATTACTGGTTGGGGTGCCATCCAAAGCCAAAGGAAGCGTGCCACACAAATTGCACCTGATGTGATGATCCAGATGATAAAAGCAGCTTTGCCTAAAAGCATTGATATATTCCAGGGGTTTTACACAGCTGTGTAACCTCAGGCAAGTGGCCACCAATTAAAGGTTGTTGTTTTCTTCCGGTGAAACACTTTATGTCAAACAAGTTTGTCAAATAATTTTAGTCAAACGATTTGTCTAAGAATGTCCATTCCAGACAAGATGTATGGGGAGGGGGGCCTATCTCTCTCTGCATCGGACTGTCTGCCTACTGGAAACCAGAATGTCAGAACTCCTGCCACATCCGCTCGAAATGCAAACACAAATTAATTGCGACCCCGTGGGTAGGGAACACCCATTGGCCACATACCAGCTTCTTCTTTTCCAAAGAAAACTTCTGCCCTTCAAAAGCAAAAACACAATGGTCCAGGTTCCACTACCATCAGCCTTTCAAGAGCCAACTGGCCAGTTGAGGTTCTGTCCCTGGTGAATTATGTCCAGGTTCACTGTAAACACAGCACTGAGCCAAGTGAGAGGTGCAGTAACACAAAACGGCTGAGTTATGAAAGTGTGAAAGGGAAGGCTGTATGATGGGGCTGCCTTTCTGGTTTGCGTGAACTGCTGAGAAGGTGGTGGAGGGATGTTCTGCCCTGGGCAGTGTAAGTGATACATTGGTCAACCTCACAATGTAGATAGGATATGTAGGGCACGACCTGAATGGATAACACACTATAGGCAACACTACGAAGCCATGCATCTCTTCTAACAGCAGGGGAGTTTATCACTGGGTACCACCTATCTACCTTTTCAATTCCAGCTCCATTCCATCGCCTGAGCCATGTCCTCTTGGATTAGCCTAAAACACTCCTTCTGTACAAGAAATAACTGCCTTAGTTGAGTCTTTCAGTGAGTCTAACCACACAAATAATGAATCCAAAGAAACGTCTGACCCTAGTGTGTAAGAGCAATTGCAAGGGACATTTTCAGAAAGAAAGAAGCAAATAAAAGCCTTTGAATCATTTCACCCCTTCAAACCCATATCAGCCAGGGGAGAAGTTTGACTTAAAAGGTCTCTCTTGGTCTCTCATCAGGAATTGTATGTGTGACACATGGTTCAGTGGAATGACATACAACAGCACTTAAGACTGAGTAACACCAAGTAACACCTGCTTTTCTGTAAGATTTTCAACACCTGTCAGATGGTCCATGACAGCTTTTACCTGGGAAGGATGTTTAAGGGGGGGGGGGGGGTCCAGGCTATGAATCACTACAAAAAAAGGGGTGAGTCTCTTTGATTTTTTTTCCCCTGAGGAGACATATCAGGTAAGTGATTCAGTTTGTTGACAAACAGGCGTTCTCTTTGTCTGACTATAAGCCTGATGTAGCTTCCCAAATATGCTAGCAGTGGAGGGACTATACTGTACAACAACAACAACAAAACACAAGCCTTCCTTGGAAGCACGCAAATATCCACCGACAGCATTCCCACCGGATATACCAGCCTTTAAGACACATTAGTCTGAGGTCCACAGACCTGTAAAGACGGGCATTGTGCACTTCCATTACACCTGACAAAGCCCTTCCAATTTACTATCTGCTTACGAGGAACACTTTGGAAAACACTTCAGCTTCCACTTCCACTTGTCTGCATTTCTTTTTTGTTATCCTAAATTAAGGTTCTCCTCTCTAAATCTAATCAGATTATCTGCCACAGAGTTTTGCTGGGGGGTTTTGTAACTTGAAAGTCGTCTCAAGTCATTGATAACAATTCCTCACTGAAGCAGAACATGCTTGACCAATATGAGATGCACATAACATGTTCTTCTCACTACATATGATGTGAGGAAACAATGCTTAACCCTGGGCATATTAAAGGTTAATCAGGGCCAACCCAGTTTTGTGAGCCTAAGGCCAGTACTATTCTTCATCTGATAAATCACATGCAAACTGAACCACGAGGTGAAGGAATCAGTTCACCACAACAGTTGTGTAGTGACAGTGTACACAACAGTGTAACCTACAATCAAACATGTATAAATAGGCGTGTTGAACAGGACAATGAGACATATGAGCAGGCTTAACTGTGAAGGTGTCAACATCTGTGAATGGTTACTTCTGTTGTTTAGTTAACCCATAAACAAAACAAGGTTGTAATATACTTCATATTTCAGTGTGCCGGTCAAAGGATCAGTGGAGAGGACTAAAGTTCAACCGGGGAACTATTGTGTACAGAAAAAGGGCCTCAGAGATCCAGTAGTGGGTCTTGGGTGAATGGGAGTTCAGTTGTTTGTTGGAATTCTACCTTTGTGCTGTGTGGATCCTGGTGGTTTGCCTGAGTCCTTTATCCAGGACAAGAAATGCCACAATGGAATCCATCTCTCTTTCCATCCATTTCTTTAGTTTTCAACATCCTATTCATCTTTCATTATCTGTACAGTTCCAAAAGCCAACGTCTCATGTTGCAACAAATTCTCAGCTCACAATCTTTCTTTTCTAAAAAGCTGTCATTCATCCCACAGACTCTAGACTTTCTCATGTGATTATGTTCACTGATCTTTGCACTATATGTCACTCATTAACCAAGTCTTTTCTTTCGAATGTTAAAAGGTACATTAGAACCTTTCAGTAAGTCCAGGTTTAGGCTCCTGCATACTGAGAGTAAATATCTTTAGACCAGAGCATCCTAACATTAAAAAAAAGGGAAAAAAAAGAAATTACTAGGACAGATTGAAGGCCATGGATCAGTCATTTTGACAAGTAAACCCTGTACAAAACGCACTATAAACAATAAGTGGATAATCCAATGAAGTAAAATTGGCATGAAATGGTGTCATGAAGAGTATTTATATTGTTTCAGTGCATATAAACCTACACAGATGAGGTGCCAATAGCCTACAAATAACTTTTAATTATTTGTCAAAATAAAGCCTAATAAAGGGAAAATCAATACTTAAATCTGTTGACGCTCCAGACAAATACAAATCAGTGTATGAATACAGTGATCTGATCTATCATCTTGGTTATACTCACACAGGCAACACATCCATATGGTAAGGTGGGATTCAAACTCTTAATGCTAAAACTGACCAATTTAAACTAATTTCCAATCATTAATCATTACTGTTAGCCGTTTTTCAGGTCACTTTACACCTGACAGCAATGACGCCTATACAACTCGGGACGCTATAAAGTCATTTTGAGCTCTGGAAATAGACAGTGAAAATAGACCACAAACCCTAACCCACCATGTCTGACTCCATCCACTCCTGCTATGCACAATATAAAGCAACAGGATATAACGCACATCAGCAATTCAACTTATAAAATGGTCTATTTCTGCTATTGGATCAGATAGAAAGGCAGGCTAGCCTATTTTAGAATACATCGAATATTAAAATAAAAACAATTGTCTATACATCAATAAAACATCTGCCGCTTTCAACCACCATCAATAACTGTATTGTATTTAAATGTATTATGCAATTAAAATGCTTTCTACAAACATGTCCAAGATTTAAAAACGTGCATTGCATTCTAAAGGGGATGTTAAACTACAGAGAAGTTGCGCAACAATTTAGCAGTTTACAACTCAAATGCCAGGACTCAGGGGAGATACAAGGTTTCTACAGATCCAGAGAAGATACAAGGTATCTACACATCCAGAGAAGATACAAGGTTTCTACACATCCATGCACCACAGTTGATCTTACCTATTTAGTGAAGCGCTCACTTCCATTGAAGTTCTGGTAGCACCATTATCACGACTGAGATGGTCGCTGCTGTGTTTTAAAGAAGTTTTCAACAATTCCTGAGCGGCTGAAGAAAGACTATTACTTTTATCTAAAAGTGGATGATCAGTTAGTGAGTTGCTCTGCTGAATGTGGTGAGCTTGTTGTAATAAAGTAGCTTGAACAGCACCAGGCGAGGAACTAGAGAGGAAGTGCAGCTGCGCTGATATCGGAGCGGTCCCCGTCTCGGGAGAGAGGAGCAGAGACTCGGGTTGATCCAGATCCACACTTCGGACTTTCCGCAGCTCTTTCCGTCTCCACTGGGAGTTTTCCCCGGTGCTACACTTCGCCTTACCGGGACTGCTTGGAATACCAGGGTAACTTGAGTTTCCCTGAGGACCGCTTTCAACGTGTGTGCCGTTATTAGAGTCAGATATTCCCGACGACGAGGTCCGGCTCCCCGCCGTCGCCATTTTGTGTGCCGGAGTTGATCACTTATTGGGTTCTATGGAAGAGAGGGAGTGGAGGGGATTGGGGGAGGGTCGGGAGGGAGGAGCGAGAGAACTGGGATGTTTACATACGACCGTAAAAGGCGCACAAGTTTGCGTAGTGTTCGTAGCTTTACGCAAAGTTCTGTATTCTCTCCAAAATTGTGAAATCCAATTTTGTTCAAGGTTGACATGGAAAAGACTTGTTTGCTTTAGGTCTTTTCTCTTAGTTCTCATACTTATCTAACACTTTCTCTGTCTTAAAAACATGTTACATGGTACATTTTGGATTCTATGTTGTAGGCTACTGTACCCATAGACGGATTATGAAACGATGGGCCCCTGGGCACAGACACGTAAAGCCCCCCCCTCCCACCCATTGAATGTTTAAAACATTTTTTATTTGCCCAAAGAGACAACATCCATTTTGAAGATAATTTGAGAGAAATCACAATAAAAGCAGCAGCTTTACCCAGCTCGGACTTGCTTTTTGGATTTTTTCCCACAAGAGTTGAAGGGCCCATATTGCATGGAATACTTAGCCCCTCTAAAGTACTGTAGATAAACACTTACTTAAAAAGGTATCATGATGGTTTCTTTCTTGTGACATCTTAAAAGGGAATATTTAGGCTATTGCTTCTCAGCAGGATTTTGGGGCTCTGTTATTGACATGAAAGACTAAGCCCTTTTTGACTGTGCGACAAGAAATGCTAAGGGCCCCTGAGCTCTTGGGCCCCTGGGCCTGGGCCCGGTAGGCCTGTTCAGTAACATGTCTTTGACTGTACCACATTACCACAATGGTTTTGAGCATCTATGAGCAGCTACACTTTGACATGGCCTCGAGACTTATCAACTAGGGCAAGTATAATACTGAGATTCTATAAATGACCACTAACGTCTATCTTTCTGTCTGTCCGTCCGTCCATCTATCTATCTATCTATCTATCTATCTATCTATCTATCTATCTATCTATCTATCTATCTATCTATCTATCTATCTATCTATCTATCTATCTATCTATCTATCTATCATGTAGGCTAACACAAGTTTTATACAGCAGCACTCTGCTGACATTCTAATGACGATGTGGTTTCATTTCCCTGAGACTTGCTTGAAGCTGCCGTGAGGTCTATGACCATCTCCAATTCAGTGTTCCTCTTTTCCTAGGGCAGCCGTTGGTCTGGGCAGGCTGTGAGCTTGGTGAACCTGCAAATGATGTGTCCCTCTGAATCTATCTTTTGTCTCAAATTGTGTTGTTCATGTTATATAATAGGCTTTTTAATGAATACAAGGGGTGGAATGAGTTTAAGGTGGTCACAGCCAATAAGTAATGAGCATGTAGGCCCAAACAGACCCAAATATTGTCAAGAAGACTCATTTACAACAAATATGTACAGTGCTCTTTAGTACACCTCCCAAGTTGCAGTGTCAATCAAATGTAGGCCTAGTTATTTGCAGACCGTTAGAATAACTGTTGTTTTCACATGTCTCAAAGATGATAAAGGGCTCATTTGAGGACAAGGGATGAAAGGGGCAAACATCTAGATGGTAGTAAATAAATAATATAATCCAAGTCTTATATTTTTCTACCAATGTCCAAAGCATTAACCTCATTTGAATGGAATATGAATGGCATTTCATTAGCCTACTGTTTATGATGTAGGTTTGTTATACTTTTGAAAATGACATTATTTTGTCTTTAGGAGGGCAAACTATACTCTGCAAAAAAAGTAACAGAAGTGAGTGGTTTAGAGAGTATTTTATTTTATTCAGGCCTACCTAAAGGAATACAAAACAGCAGAAGAGATCTTGGAACCCTGGGCAGGCAGAGAACCCAATTTCCTGTCAATGTGGATCCAATCCGTCACTAAGCTCTATTCATAGCACACAGGCTTCCTGTAGCTTCTGCACTTCCTGCTCACATGTCCCTGTATAAGACACACCTCTTCACATGTTCATAGGGTTAGGGTTAGGGTTAGGGTTAGATAACTAGATTAGATTCTAACCCTAACCCTGTACACGACACACCTCTTCACATGTTCATAGGGTTAGGGTTAGGGTTAGGGTTAGGGTTAGATAACTAGATTAGATTCTAACCCTAACCCTGGACACGACACACCTCTTCACATGTTCATAGGGTCAGGGTTAGGGTTAGGGTTAGATAACTACATTAGATTCTAACCCTAACCCTGGACACGACACACCTCTTCACATGTTCATTAGTCTGTGGTGCTTACGTCAGTAAGATGGAGAAAAATCAAGGAATGCTACATAGTAAAACAAAAGTATTTCACATAAAATAATTGTATAATTAGTGATTTCAAAGCTGTCTAAAAGCAGAAATTAAGTCAACAAACCTAATAATCATAGTCATAATACTTGAATAATTGTATTGCATTTTATACAGGTGCTTTATGTTTGAGTCATTGGAAAGCCTGATCATTAGCTATGCTAATCTGAACATGTTTAACAATAGATGGAATGGAATGACCAACATATTTAGTTGTTTAATTCAGTTGTATTGGAAAATGGACATCCTTTCAGATATATATGGTACTGTATAGTAGAACCAAATCAAATTTGGCATATGGGCAACCATAGTGACCCATTGTGCTCATCTCCCATTGGTCAGTGCCTCACAAAAGGCGCAGGTGAAACCAGCTTCTGTCCCAGTAAACCCAAACACACATACAGTATCTTCTTTCACTCCCACAGTTGTTACTCCACTGGAGGACAAAATACTTTGGGGCGTAGTCGAGTCAAAGGTTTCCTCGTGCAAACAACAGTCTACATTACCACTATGCCCCACTACTGCATAGCTGAAATAGAGTTGGCATGCTTGTGGGACTGTGAGATCCTGCTCTTAAAAATTTTCCTGTGACACATACACAGTACAGTACCATCAGCCATTAAAGTGATGGGCAGGTTGATGAGAAGTCTAAAATGACATCTGTGTTGACTGCGGATTCATTATGGTAAACAAAGGTGGCCTCCTGGTTTAAAGGAAAATGCTCGTTTTTGACAACCTGGACCTTATTTACGACATATTATAAGAAGTTTGACTCACCCAGATCACTTTTGTGTTGTTCGGAGGCCTGTAGAAGAAATTTAAAATCCAGCGCGAGCCAGTATATCCATGTAATGGCGGCGCACGGGGCAAAGGGAATGCAGTTTCTCAAAATCCATTTTCGGCCGCTAAACGGTTGTTTTCATCAATCAGATTGCATGAATCGACAGTTGATATTCCTCTACGCGAGCCATTCTTTCGGTTTTCAAATACGTGGTCTGTAGCCTCTGTAATATGATCTTTACACTGGCTATGCTCCCTCACATTCTCTGCGCTACGATCGGATTGTTGCTGACGAATGACGACGACAATATTCTCGGCACCAACTACGATCGTAGCGCAGAGAATGTGAGCCGGAGAATAGCAGGCTGCGCGCTGGCCTGTGCGCATGCGTGCTGGAGCAAGTGGGGGAGAGGCTTGTAAAGATCATATTACAGAGGCTACAGACCACGTATTTGAAAACCGAAAGAATGGCTCGCGTAGAGGAATATCAACTGTCGATTCATGCAATGTGATTGATGAAAACAACCGTTTAGCGGCCGAAAATGGATTTTGAGAAACTGCATTCCCTATGCCCCGTGCGCCGCCATTACATGGATATACTGGCTCGCGCTGGATTTTAAATTTCTTCTACAGGCCTCCGAACAACACAAAAGTGATCTGGGTGAGTCAAACTTCTTATAATATGTCGTAAATAAGGTCCAGGTTGTCAAAAACGAGCATTTTCCTTTAATATGGGCCTTGAATGAACTTAAAGTGACCGTAAATTGAATTCCGAGATTTGTTTCTTAACACATTATACATGTTAGAGTACAAGTAACTGCTGAAAACGTGGACAGTCTGTAAACTGTCTGTAAACCGTTTTTCATCTTTTTTATTTTCCTGATTTTAAAACCAGGCTCGATGATGAGGCCTACTTATAATGGTGAGCATTGTGATGCATAAGTGATGAGTTTAAACTCCAGTAGGACAGTCTTGAGAAATGGTCTAAAGAGCAAAATGAGCATGAGAATGAGAATATGACTGAAATAAGTTTTTTAATCATTCTGAATGTTTATTCTAACTCAGATTATTGTGAATGCTTAATGAGACACTAAACTTTGATATATGCATTTTTACTATTTTCAACCAAGTTTACAGGGAAACTGTAAACTGAAAAAAATACATCTGTAAAGGGTTTAAGGTTAATCCGGACCTTAAATAACATGTTGTAGGATCTGCTACTTGAAGCCTTTAATCTCGACACCTTGTAAATCAAGATTAGATGCAGAGAAAGCCAATATTTGTACTGAAGAGCAGAGGCCCATGCAGTCCGTATGGAGCCCAGGGGACACATGTATGTTACACTTGCCTTAAAGCCTCTGGAAAATTGGCTTGAAATAGTAAAAATGCATATATGATATAAAATGTTAGTGTCTCTTTAAGCATCCACAAAAATCTGAGCTAAACTAAACGTTCAGAACCCTTCGAAAAAAGTGTTCAAAAACGGCTCATTTCTATGGAGTCAAAATGAGGCCAGAAAGCATTGTAAACGTAAGTGAAGTATTGTAAACAAAAACATATGAATTGTAAACGTAAGTGAAGTATTGTAAACGTAAGTGAAGTATTGTAAACGTAAGTGAAGTATTGTAAACAAAAAATATATAAATTATTACTTAATTATTAAAAAATAAAATAAAAATTGCATTTACAATACTTTTTTGCGTTTACAAAACCTTTTCTGCATTTACAAAACTTTTCTGCCTTTACAATACTTTTTCTGCGTTTACAAAACATTTCTTGCGCTGTATGGAGTCAAAATGAGGCCAGAAAGCATTGTAAACGTAAGTGAAGTATTGTAAACGTAAGTGAGGTATTGTAAACAAAAAAATATGAATTGTAAATGTAAGTGAAGTATTGTAAACGTAAGTGAAGTATTGTAAACAAAAAATATATAAATAATCACTTAATTATTAAAAAATAAAATAAAAATTGCATTTACGATACTTTTTGGCGTTTACAAAACCTTTTCTGCGTTTACAAAACTTTCCTGCGCTGCAAAACATTCTGGCCTCTCTTTGACGTGGGGGCGGGGTTAGATGAGTGGCGTGTCCAGAGAGGAAGAGGCGGGGTTTCGGGATGCCCACCGCCATATATAAATCAAAACCATAGAAGTCCAAAAAACGTTGAGCAGCGCTCATATGGCGGTGGGCATCCCGAAACTCCGCCTCTTCCTCTCTGGACACGCCACTCATCTAGCCCCGCCCCCACGTCAAAGAGAGGCCAGAATGTTTTGCAGCGCAAGAAATGTTTTGTAAACGCAGAAAAAGTATTGTAAAGGCAGAAAAGTTTTGTAAATGCAGAAAAGGTTTTGTAAACGCAAAAAAGTATTGTAAATGCAATTTTTATTTTATTTTTTAATAATTAAGTAATAATTTATATATTTTTTGTTTACAATACTTCACTTACGTTTACAATACTTCACTTACGTTTACAATACTTCACTTACGTTTACAATTCATATGTTTTTGTTTACAATACTTCACTTACGTTTACAATGCTTTCTGGCCTCATTTTGACTCCATACTAAAGAATGACTTGTTGT
>NC_140241.1:31135753-31173253 GCF_949987555.1 Borostomias antarcticus | reverse complement strand
ATCTAATACAGAACCGGATGAGCAGTACCCAGACTGTACCGGATGACATCTAATACAGAACCGGATGAGCAGTACCCAGACTGTACCGGATGACATCTAATACAGAACCGGATGAGCAGTACCCAGACTGTACCGGATGAGCGTTTTGGAGAGGGGGCTCTAGACAGGATCTGAATCTGATAGTTTTGGCATCTGTGGAAACACCAGAGAATGTTTTTCTCTGTATCTTTTTCAGAAATTATGCACAAGAATACACATAATATTTGACAAAATCCATTACAAAAAATATTGTTAGGATTTATAAAGGCTGTAAGGCTGCATAACAGCCGCCCAATACAAATACTCATACAAATACAAATACTCATACAAATACAAATACTCATACAAATACTCATACAAATACAAATACAAATACAAATACAAATACAAATACAAATACTCATACACATACTCATACAAATACAAATACTCATACAAATACAAATACTCAGCTGTGGAGTCGATGAAACTGGAAAGGGTTTGGCGTGTGGATTTTAAACTGAAGAGACCCATTCAATCCAGAGTGGCCCGGCTTCCCTTCTGTTGCTGTGAAGAGCTGCCTGGACAGTTGCTTCCTGTTTTAGCTCTCCAGAGGTCAAGGGTCAGACTGATGGCCTAGAGAGCCCAGAGCCTCTTTCTGCTCACAATATCCTCTTTATTCAGGCCCCAGTGTTTTCACTGGCAAAGAAGCGCCTCAAATACAGCCACATCAGCAGCAAGCCAAAATGTGAAATTATTTGGCGTTTGTTTGGGTGGTGTGTCCACTCCAAAGGGAAGGACTAGTTACAGTCGCTTTAGGGACAATAGAAGGAAAACATTTATGTTTTAAGGTTATGTTATTGTGTGGGAGGTGAACTATTGTTTGAGAGGTGAATGTCATCACTTTGCTTTAGAGCTCTGTGCAGATGAAAATGAAATGCAATACTTTGTATGTGCCAGTGTTTTTCAGGTACTGTAGTATTGATAATCAACATCATACATCACCAATGCTCATTAAATTCATAATAATGCACAGCTCCAAGAACATACTGACAGACATGCACAGGGTGTGCCAACACTGCGGATGATTCTCCAAATAGAACTCAATTCATAACTGATATCTGAAGGTGTTCTTGTTTGATGAACAGGCTCTGCTTTTGACACAATGAACCAAAAACGAAGGAATACATGCGTGCAAATGAAGTTAATGGGACAGATGTGTATTTTGTTCGTCAACATAAGCTCCTCACTGTTCCTAGCTGTGCAACATCAGTCAGTATGCCCTCTTTGTCTCACCCACACAAGCTTTGGCTTGTCTGACATTTTCAACACACCCCAATGTCAAATAGAGGTTCAGATGGCATGCGTTTCAAAACAAAGCCCAGTTGTGGGTGATATCAAGATGAATATTCATCCTCCCTCTTAAGATTCAAGTGCTTCTGAAAACAATTTACTAAACGTGAGGTCTTGGGTGCAGTTTGGAGACCCACCCTCCCGAATGGACATGTTAAGACATTATTTATGTTTTTCAAACTGTATAGAGCACCTGCTTTTCGACATGCAAAAGACAAAGGAACATATGTGGTCCTCTACATCTCATTATGTATGACCCACAATGCCATGCATTACCTACACTACAATAATCCTAGAAAAACATAACCATCAAGTTCTCCAGATTCCCCCCTAAACAAAGACGAACAGAGAAGTAGATACCACAGAAGCACTAAGGGCAGTGTTGTGTACTTAAACTACAACCAAAGACAAATCCCTGTGCTTTTAATCTCATGGTGAGTAGTGAATATATCATCGGCTGCTGTTCGGGCTTTGAAATAAGGCCACGGTGAAAGATGAGAGAAGGGGGTTGTGAGAGAGAGAGCTGTACTCCCTCCCCCACAGGCGGGGGGGGTGTGTGTGAGTGTGTGTGTGTGTGTGTGTTGGGGGGGGGCGTTTAAGGTACAGCTGCTGTGCCTCATCATGCTAAGTGGATGGGGAGGGGAGGAGGGGGGGCAGCAGGCAAATGAAAAATTATCATCCTGCTTGATTTCGCGCCAAGACTAATTCTTGGAGGACGATAGTCTGTTCAGAAAGACAATCAGCGAACTAATAATCAGGTTAGTGGTGTAGGTGGGGTACAATCATACAAAATTGTATGTAGTTTGTATTGTAGTAACAGAAAGGCTATTGTGCTACTATTATAACTACATAGACTTGCTTTGAAAAGTTGGAAAGTTGTATCTTCTGTGGAGGAAACCTGCAGACCCGCCCATTTTGGTCACGGTGGAGCCTTTGCAGTTCTATTTTTCAGTTTCTATTCATTGTGGCATTACCAGAAAAGCATGTGGCAGCTTTCTATGAGGCGAGGAGGGAGGTTTTCACACGGGAATGAAGGTGGGTGAGAAGAGACTGCTGAGTTGCTAGGAGGGAGCGGCAGACTGGAGGGGGGAGTCAGGGAGACTGGCTTGCCTCTCCTCTTTCTCCTCCTCCTCCTCCCGCCCACCTGGGGGTATTTGGGTGGAGTTCTGTGCCTAGTACTGCATGGTCCCTTCACTCCTCAAAACAATGACTAATCTACAACCCCCTGGGACGCTCCGACCGACACACACTGTGCGTGTGTGTGTGTGTGTGTGTGTGTGTGTGAGAAAGAGAAAGAGAAAGAGAGAGAGAGAGAACATATCCAAAAACAACTCGGGTGGGCCTGTGTTGATATCTGCATTTCAAGGACTTTTTAATCTTTAAGCTCTAGAGTTTAGTTGGTTGTTGAGGTAAAGCATGAAAACATGTTTTCTCTCTTGGGAATTCATACATAGTAGCATTCCTATGTATATTGTAAGCAGACAGATGTTTTCATGTAACACTATTATATAAGGACATTATATAGGACACAAAATATCGACGTCTTGCATCTTTGTAGTTTGTTGTTGTTAATGTTGTTTAAACGCTCGATACTGAACCACAATGGCCAGATACACAGTCCAGTCAGACAGACAGACAGACAGACAGACAGACAGACAGACAGACAGATAGGTGAGGTGCCCCAGACAGAAACAAAATTAGAGGGAAAGAATAATTACTCTAAGCTTCTGCTGGTTCTGCAAAAACTGTTTTGCATCACATGACCATAGAGTTTCCTGAGCCATGGGTAAAGTCTTTCCCAGAAGAACAATGAATAGAATTTAAACTCAGCTGTGAGCTCCCACCCCATCGCTGGTCTTACATGCCCCCAGACACACCCTGGTCTTACATGCCCCCAGACAGATACCCTGGTCTTACATGCCCCCAGACAGCTCCCACCCCATCGCTGGTCTTACATGCCCCCAGACAGACACCCTGGTCTTACATGCCCCCAGACACCCTGGTCTTACATGCCCCCAGACACCCTGGTCTTACATGCCCCCAGACAGATACCCTGGTCTTACATGCCCCCAGACAGATACCCTGGTCTTACATGCCCCCAGACAGATACCCTGGTCTTACATGCCCCCAGACAGATACCCTGGTCTTACATGCCCCCAGACAGATACCCTGGTCTTACATGCCCCCAGACAGATACCCTGGTCTTACATGCCCCCAGACAGATACCCTGGTCTTACATGCCCCCAGACAGATACCCTGGTCTTACATGCCCCCAGACAGGCTTGCAGCGATTAGACCCCCAGCTAAGCTCACCCAGCTGCACCAGAATAACTCAACAATAGCTTAAGGCTTTTCTCTCTTGGGGTAATAATCAGGTCTAGTTCTCTTGGGGTAATAATCAGGTCTAGTTCTCTTGGGGTAATAATCAGGTCTAGTTCTCTTGGGGTAATAATCAGGTCTAGTTCTCTTGGGGTAATAATCAGGTCTAGTTGGCATCTTTAGTATTACATCAATAGTCTGGTGCAGAGTGAAGTGCAACTATGCCAATGGAGATTTGCATTTGTTGAGTTTTGTAATCTATTGTAAATCCTGTAAACTGGAGCAATGAGTGCCTTGTGTGACTGTTTGACAATAGTTTATTAAGAGTTTAAGTCTGTAAAAAATATTAGTTTGGTATTTTTACAGTTGCATTATCTATAAAGAATAATGAGATGTCATCATTATGTCTCTGTGGAGGACTTGCTTTGTCTGAATACATTTCTCTATACAATCTGCTATTTAGTAGGCATAATTAAAACCATTAGTGAACCATTGTGAAACTACCTCATAAACTACATGTTTGCATAGCCTATGCTTAAAAAAAGCAAACATTTCTAATTCAAGTTGCCAAATCTGTGTGAGTTCTAGAAAGTCCCTGTTAATACTTCAGGAAATACCTGGTAATTACTCTCTGAAAGAGACTGAAAAATG
This sequence comes from Borostomias antarcticus, assembly GCF_949987555.1. Classification (NCBI taxonomy): domain Eukaryota; kingdom Metazoa; phylum Chordata; class Actinopteri; order Stomiiformes; family Stomiidae; genus Borostomias; species Borostomias antarcticus. Next base: position 31,168,912 of record NC_140241.1, on the reverse strand, counting down.
AAGCTTTTTATGGGATTAAGTGAAGCTCTTTGTGCCCTACCTATCCATTACAAATGTTTTGTTGATCTACCATATGTGAACGCATGGGAACCCCCACCGCGTCATGACTGAAGCAGGGGTGCTGCAGGTAATCCACGTCATGACTGAAGCAGGGGTGCTGCAGGTAATCCACGTCATGACTGAAGCAGGGGGTGCTGCAGGTAATCCACGTCATGACTGAAGCAGGGGTGCTGCAGGTAATCCACATCATGACTGAAGCAGGGGTGCTGCAGGTAATCCGCGTCATGACTGAAGCAGGGGTGCTGCAGGTAATCCACGTCATGACTGAAGCAGGGGTTGCTGCAGGTAATCCACATCATGACTGAAGCAGGGGTGCTGCAGGTAATCCACGTCATGACTGAAGCAGGGGTGCTGCAGGTAATCCACGTCATGACTGAAGCAGGGGTTGCTGCAGGTAATCCACATCATGACTGAAGCAGGGGTGCTGCAGGTAATCCACATCATGACTGAAGCAGGGGTTGCTGCAGGTAATCCGCGTCACATGTTTGCAACTCAAGAGCAGCCTGCAGCCTTCTCATCAGAGTACAGGTTATTTTCAAATCTTTACAACAGATAGTAAACATCCATAATGTACCACAATACCATAACAACATAAGAGTGGATAGAGTTTAATAAATCTGTTACAACATAAGAGTTGTTCAAGTTTAATAAGCCTGTTAACTTTTTGGTTCAGCTCATAAAAATGGGCACATATCATTGATTACACCAAAGACTGAAGAACAACATACTGAACCCTCACAGCACCCAACATACTGAACCCTCACAGCAGAAACTACCCATCCTGTACCCTCACAGCAGAAACTACCCATCCTGTACCCTCACAGCAGAAACTACCCATCCTGCAAGAGTTCCTGTCATTTGTGGAATGAGGGAACATTTCTTTCCATGGACTAAGTTGGAAAGTTAGATTCAGAGGCTGCTCTGAGTACAAAAGCCCTGAGAATACAGGAAGTCTATCAACTCCAAAAGAGAGATAACACATGTTTGGCCAACATATTCCCACTGCAGATACATCAGACAGGCCTTGTGTTTTTCTAACTTTTCTCCAGCTATCAGAGTGACTCTCTACTTGGCGTATTCTGTATTCTGCACTATTTCAACTTCCAAAGAAAACTGAGGGTCCACTGTCTAGTCACAACATCACAAGAATGCCTTCATACAGCTCTGGTACATATAAGGAAGGAACTCAGCTCTCTCTCTCTCTCTCTCTCTCTCTCTCTCTCTCTGAAACACCAAAACTCCATAGTTTAAAAGTATTTTGGGGTCATCTGAAAGGGATATGTATATATTAGTGGGGCATTCCCAAGATGTATTCATATTGTGTAGTGAGATGCATTGTCCAAACAAGACATGACTGACTTTGAAGTGATTTTTATAACACATTTTATACTTGGATATTTTGGTTACCAAATCAAAGTACAGTACCCTTTAAATTGAAGAAACTTGGATTAATTTTCAAGCAAATTGTCATAACTGGAAATGATTGAAGGAGCAAAGCAACATGGCAAAGTAGTTGTTGTTGTGTGCCTGGGCTTGCTTTGGGACGGGTTCTGGAAGGTTCACTCACGCATGACAGGATAGGTGATTGGACTTTTGCTCAATATCAAGCGAGTGGTTCACAGATGTGTGTGATACAAACTGGAGGCATTCCTCTCCACTAGATACGTCTTCCTGATGAGGTGGGATACTGATGAACCCGCTATCTCAAGGAATTTGAGGAGGAATAGGAATTTTGAAGTTAGTTGATGAAACAAAATGACAATGACATTGCAGTCGAAATGGGGTTTTACTTGTGGATGAGTATTTGAAAGTTCACCACAGAAAAACATGTAGACATTGTCAAGGTATTCAGTTGAAGAAAGAGCTTTGTCAGAAATGTAGGCGCAGTAGACACACTCATGTTTCTAATTCCTTGCATGGAAACACAGTACAGTACACATCACACTCATACAATATGCTCTCACAATGTTAAAATGACAGCTAGAATTCAGCATCAAGCTACAGCCTAGCTGTGACAGCCCTGAACCAGCGCAACCTGGCTGAATTCAAGAAAGAACTCAAGGGCCCAGTGCTTCAAAACATTTCATCTGGATCAGAATGATCCAGATTTTGTAATCCCCTTTTTTGCTATCCCAGACCAAATTGATCTTGTAGGTATTGTCCTGGTTTTTCAAAGAATTTCCAGATAAATTAATTCTGATCCAGATACCACAAGATCCGGATTACAGAATCTATATTTGCAGTCTTTGCATTGGCCTCCGTAGGTCGTAGCAGTGGCGGGGATCTGTATCTGGAGGGACATTTACATTGAAATATTGCAAGAGTATTTTTTGGGGGGGACACCTTCCTAAGCGGCTGTGTGGTCATTTGAATGCCACTACCCCAATCTAAATATTGGAGGGGACAATTTTAATGATCTCAAATATTGGGGGGGACATGTCCCCCCTGACCCCCCTGACCCCCCCAGGATCCCCGCCCCTGGGTCAAAGTAATACAACATTTCATTGACACAGATGTGAAAATGCTGAGAAGTGTAATCAGTTTGCATATTATTCATATTAATTTAGCTGCATTAGTAGCCTACACAATACACAGCCAAGAATTGAGGGATTTTGTCTATTATGCACCTATGAATCCATTGAGCAGCAACGGCCTATCTCGAGAGAGCACCGTTTGACGAAACTTGATATTGGCCGTTGTATATGTTTACGGCTATATGACCGTAAATAACCTTATAACATAATGCTAAATTCCTGTCCTTTAACTTCATTTTGGGTCGACAATTAGTTGTTGTCATTTTTGGAACATTTTGGTGCAGATGTAGGCCTACTAACATGGTAGCACTTGGCGTTATTCTGTCGCAACATGAATCTGACCACATGGCATGGTAGGCTAGGCTACTGCATGTACTAACAAACCGCACATGGGTCAAACCACGTTCTGCCAGGCACAGGCCCACAGAACACAGGCCCACAGAACACAGGCCCACAGAACACAGGCCCACAGAACACAGGCCCACAGAACACAGGCCCACAGAAGGACAATTGCGCTTTCCTACTCATTTATGCATTCATGGGAGGGTGGGAAAGGTGTGTGTGAACGCGCACAAAACAGGGAGGAGATTCGCAAGGAGACTCTGACTATATCCCGTTGTATGAAAACTTCTGGGTAAACGCACGCACGTCTGATTTGCGGCGAAATTTCTCCGCCTTTAGCTGAGGAGCAGACTGGGGTTTGTTCTTTATTGCCTAATTATTTAAATTAGAACGAGATATTGTTTGCCATGGTCTGTGTTAGATTACTTTAAAATGCAATCATTGAATAAAAGAATGGTTAAACTGTGTATCCTACATGTCTCTACATCCACCTTGAATCCAGGCTTGATCCCTTCCAGTGGGATCAGGAACATCCGGCTTTTTAGCATCAAAACTATCCGAGCACAGCGGCCCCCTTACTGCTGGCAGAGCACAGCGGCCCCCTTACTGCTGGCAGAGCACAGCGGCCCCCTTACTGCTGGCAGAGCACAGCGGCCCCCTTACTGCTGCACAGCTTGGCATCAAAAGCCTATTAAATTGTTCCACTCCGACCATTAAACGTTTGTGTAAACATACACTCTCTTAGATAAACAGACATTGTTTGGTGACAGGATTAATGGTAAAGACAAATCTACTGAGACTTCAACCAAAGTCTCCCTCCACACACACACACACACACGCACGCACACACACACACAAACACACACACGCACGCACGCACGCACACACACACACACACACACACACACACACAAACTCCACCTCTCCCATATCCAGGATGTGGAGGTAGGAAGGGACAGTGCACATGTGCAGCCGGGGTTTAGGTTTCATCAGTAGTCATCAGAGGGTCTTCAGACCCCCCACCCTCCCATCCTAATGTGTCTCTATCCCCACATGTCCGGTAGCAGCAGCCCTTCTAATGAGAGTTCAATGCCTCGTCTGGAAGGGGGAGGAAAATAAGTGACGCACGTCTTTGATTTCTTCCTCTGGACACAGGAAGAAGGAACAGACAGAAGTAGCGTGGTGAGTTTCCTCTGCGACCCACGACTCCGACTCAAAACAAACCCAGACAACCCAGTACTTAAACAATGTAGCAACAGTAAATCAGCGTGTCGGCCAACTTTCACATTCCTGGAGGATCTATTTACAGCACGCTATGAAGTAGCCCATGTAATACTGGACAACAATACTGGGACACTGAAGGCTCTGAGACCTCAGTGTGTGGATTCGGACTTTGTGTTCCTCTCACTACTTCACAAGCGTCCACAGTTGTCATGTTTGCGTCGCAGTAAACTATCTGGGTGTGTTCTGCTGTCTTTGGCAGCTGGTGGGGTGGTGAGAGGCTGTGTGTGGGGTCTGGTGGGGTGGTGAGTGGGGTCTGGTGGGGTGGTGAGTGGGGTCTGGTGGGGTGGTGAGTGGGGTCTGGTGGGGTGGTGAGTGGGGTCTGGTGGGGTGGTGAGTGGCTGTGCGTGGGGTCTGGTGGGGTGGTGAGTGGGGTCTGGTGGGGTGGTGAGTGGGGTCTGGTGGGGTGGTGAGTGGGGTCTGGTGGGGTGGTGAGTGGGGTCTGGTGGGGTGGTGAGTGGGGTCTGGTGGGGTGGTGAGTGGTGGGGTGGTGAGTGGGGTCTGGTGGGGTGGTGAGGGGCTGTGCGTGGGGTCTGGTGGGGTGGTGAGTGGGGTCTGGTGGGGTGGTGAGTGGTGGGGTGGTGAGTGGGGTCTGGTGGGGTGGTGAGTGGTGGGGTGGTGAGTGGGGTCTGGTGGGGTGGTGAGTGGTGGGGTGGTGAGTGTGGTCTGGTGGGGTGGTGAGTGGGGTCTGGTGGGGTGGTGAGTGGGGTCTGGTGGGGTGGTGAGTGGGGTCTGGTGGGGTGGTGAGTGGGGTCTGGTGGGGTGGTGAGTGGGGTCTGGTGGGGTGGTGAGTGGTGGGGTGGTGAGTGGGGTCTGGTGGGGTGGTGAGTGGTGGGGTGGTGAGTGGGGTCTGGTGGGGTGGTGAGTGGTGGGGTGGTGAGTGGGGTCTGGTGGGGTGGTGCGAGGGGTCTGGTGGGGTGGTGAGGTGCTGTGCGTGGGGTCTGGTGGGGTGGTGAGTGGCTGTGCGTGGGGTCTGGTGGGGTGGTGCGTGGGGTCTGGAGTGGGGTGGCGTGGGGTGGGAGCAGCCCCCCACCTCCTCTCTCCCTCTCCTCTCCCCCCCACCTCCTTTACCCCTCTCCTCTCCCCCCCCCCCACCTCCTCTCTCCCTCTCCTCTCTCTCCCCCCCACCTCCTTTACCCCTCTCCTCTCTCTCCCCCCCACCTCTACCCCTCTCCTCTCTCCCCCCCCCCACCTCCTCTCTCCCTCTCCTCTCTCCCGCTCCACCTACTCTACCCCTCTCCTCTCTCTCCCCCCCACCTCCTCTCTCCCTCTCCTCTCTCTCTCCCCCCCACCTTCTCTCTCCCTCTCCTCTCTCTCTCCCCCCACCTCCTCTCTCCCTCTCCTCTCTCTCTCCCCCCCACCTTCTCTCTCCCTCTCCTCTCTCTCTCCCCCCACCTCCTCTCTCCCTCTCCCCCCCCCCGCCCACCTCCTTTACCCCTCTCCTCTTCCCCCCCCACCTCCTCTCTCCCTCTCCTCTCCCCCCCACCTCCTCTACCCCTCTCCTCTCTCCCCCCCCACCTCCTCTCTCCCTCTCCTCTCCCCCCCACCTCCTCTACCCCTCTCCTCTCTCCCCCCCCACCTCCTCTCTCCCTCTCCTCCCCCCCCCGCCCACCTCCTTTACCCCTCTCCTCTTCCCCCCCCACCTCCTCTACCCCTCTCCTCTCTCTCCCCCCCACCTCCTCTACCCCTCCCCCCCCCCCCCCGCCCACCTCCTCTACCCCTCTCCTCCCTCCCCCCCCACCTACTCTCTCCCTCTCCTCCCCCCCCCGCCCACCTCCTCTACCCCTCTCCTCCCTCCCCCCCCACCTCCTCTATCCCTCTCTCCCCCCCAACTCCTTGCCCAGTTCGACCCTGTGGGCAGGCAGTACCCTGGAACAGGCAGACAGACGACACAAGGGCCCAAAACTCTACATTACCAACCATCAGCGTGATGTGATGCTGGAATAATTCAAATACAATAGAATATTTTATTGTCAATAAATTGTGTACCACAGCAATTCTCATAAATCATGTCATGTCTATTTTGAGTAGAGTGAAAAGTAAATGTAAAATTAATCAAATTAGATGAAAGTAAAGTCCTTGCATAGACTACAGTACGTGAGGGGTTCAAACTTAGACCGTGGCACCAATGAGGCCCTAAAGTGAGTAAATTAGTCTCTGACTCTGACAGTAATGGCATCAGATAAGAATCACTCGCATTTATCTCAGAACTGCATACTAGGCGTTCACCTGGAGTATCTTTATCTCAGAACTGCATACTAGGCGTTCACCTGGAGTATCTTTATCTCAGAACTGCATACTAGGCGTTCACCTGGAGTATCTTTATCTCAGAACTGCATACTAGGCGTTCACCTGGAGTATCTTTATCTCAGAACTGCATACTAGGCGTTCACCTGGAGTATCTTTATCTCAGAACTGCATACTAGGCGTTCACCTGGAGTATCTTTATCTCAGAACTGCATACTAGGCGTTCACCTGGAGTATCTTTATCTCAGACCTGCATACTAGGCGTTCACCTGGAGTATCTTTATCTCAGAACTGCATACTAGGCGTTCACCTGGAGTATCTTTATCTCAGAACTGCATACTAGGCGTTCACCTGGAGTATCTTTATCTCAGACCTGCATACTAGGCGTTCACCTGGAGTATCTTTATCTCAGAACTGCATACTAGGCGTTCACCTGGAGTATCTTTATCTCAGACCTGCATACTAGGCGTTCACCTGGAGTATCTTTATCTCAGACCTGCATACTAGGCGTTCACCTGGAGTATCTTTATCTCAGAACTGCATACTAGGCGTTCACCTGGAGTATCTTGATGAGTTGTGTAACTGAGCTGTAGCAGGCCATGATGAAACACTGGGTCACCTTCAGAGATTTCCCAAAGTGACTTACTGACTTCTCGTGAGCTGGACCACACCTACTCATTAATATCGTTGAGGTTCATGTTGCTGTCATGGTAACGTGAGGCCCCCCATGTGCCCCAGGGAGCGGGGGTGTACTGGGCCTTCATAGGTCACATGTGCCCCAGGGAGCGGGGGTGTACTGGGCCTTCATAGGTCACATGTGCCCCAGGGAGCGGGGGTGTACTGGGCCTTCATAGGTGACTTCCATTTCTACTTTGCACCTTTGATCCTTTCTCTCTCATACAGGAGTGCTGGCGATGGCAGAGCAGAGGAGATGAATGTGTGTTGTGTCCGATATACAGTATCTCTCCCCCCTAGCCGACAGCGTGAACACATACCCATGTTTTACGTACGGTGGTCTCATGAACGTGATGTAGGACATTTGTATCACAGGAACTGTGAAAACAAGCTCTAAAAAGGTTGTCTTGACTGTCACCTCCGACGTGAGATAGCACTTATGTCGACCACATGCTGTACGCCATGACGCCAATCTACCCTTTCCAAGATTCCTCTCACCAAGAATGTATACAAACTGCTTGTGAGGAGTTGAATGCTTCACTGGAAAGTCCACTGTTTAAAGGTAATATCACTCCATAGCTACAGTTCAGTATAAGGCCCGTTTTTACTGTAAGACAAGCATGTGTATCATTCAGTGCCAGGTATAGCAGTTTGAAAACTTTTTGATAAGCACCAGCTCATATTTGTCATAGTCACATACTTTACTAGCGCGTACGCGGTAAACAGCGACAGAAGCAGGACTGTAAACAAAAGGATTTTCTCTACTACAAATACAGAAAGGCCTATTTCAGTATGTATAGACTATCCTGTGTATTTCTCAGTACTGAGTCAAGGAGATTTGTTTGTGCTTGTTAGTCCTGTTTTGAAGCCATCTGGCCCTCAGTTTGCATCCTGGGTAGACGTCTGGACAGTTAGGCTGCCCTTTGACCCCTGTCCAACAGGAAGTGTCCCTGGCACCACTCTGCCGGGGGGGAGCAGCACACCACAGATACTCAGCAAGTTTCAAGATTGTGTGTGTGTGTGTGTGTGTGTGTGTGTGTGTGTGTGTGTGTGTGTGTGTGTGTGTGCGTATACAGCCAGGATGGAGTCTGTAATATCTATCTCAACCTGGCCTACATTTCCTCCACTGCAGAAGTCACGTGGGCTGAGAGCGCTTGGGGTCACGGTCTCACACCCAAGGTCTCTGGTATCTCAGACTCAGAAGACAGGAATGAGACTTTGTAAAAGTACAGTAAGATATTCTCAGCCTTGGGACTGCAGCCTCTTGGAAATCCTCCCCATGATGTTATACTGTATGTTACTGTACTTCCATCAGATACAGAGCCAGCAGGGGCTTCTTTTCATCACCAATAACACTGAGCCAATTTCTCTCAAACTCTTAAAGGCTGTTATCACCTGTTATCACCTGTTATCACCTTTTCATATGGCCGTAGATTTGACATGACCTGTGCGCAGCACTAATGAGTTGCTCCTTCACCACCTTTCCAGAGAGAATGAGGAACCCTGTAGTTGCCCTGCCCCTCGGCCGGGAACACAACACCTGCCCGGGGTTTATGGGATGTCGATGAGTAAGAGCAAACCTTGGGTTCCCACCGAACACAAAAAGCATCTGTTATTTGTCCAGCTGTGTGAAGGAAAGCAACCGCTGCAGAAGAAAAATAACTAGGAGGAAAACAAAATAAGAAAACGTTTCATATTTTTGGCATCTGGTTTCATCTGGTTTCATGGTGAAAGTCGGTCGGTAGGGAGGCCTGCTTGGAAGGTCAGAGCATCGGAGTGGTTCTTCATTATATCCTGAAAAAGACCTCCCCCAAAAAAGGCAGAGGGCAGAGGTGAGCTGTGAGCAATAGTTAGAAATGAATGAATTGAAATGAAAAACACTTATGCTGTATCTATTTTGCCTATTGGCCCTTATCAGCCCTCTTGATGAGGACTATCTTTCAGAAAACATTGCACTAAATAGAAAATGTATGTTTATTTGTTTGCTGCCTTTAACCTTCATTTTCACCAGTTTGTAATGAGCAGGTTTCATACAACCTCTTAAGCTAAGTGGACCTTAAATGATCAAGATCCGTCTCTTACGAGACCAAAAGTATGATTAAAGTAAGCAGCAGATCCTGTTGAGTGTACAACTACTATGTCATGGTTGGGGGTCACCAGGTGGGGATGATACTAAAGTTTAGCTCAAACAGTTATTAGAATTAACTAAAGTTAAAATAGATAGGACCTACAGTATGAGAAGATCACACCTACTGTAGCTAGCAGAGGCCCATCGCTCACCTGGGTCCCATTTCAACCAAGACACAATAGAATTATATCCTTGAAATACCTTCCACTATGCCAAGAGACGCCATTTGTGTATTTTTATACTTTATCTTTTGGGTGTTGGTCTCCACGGTGCTCAGAGTGGCTTGTACCTCCCTGTCTTGTCCCAGATCCCAGTGTTTACATTCAAACTGGTTCCACTATTTACCCTGGCAGTCATCCATACTCATGGAGGAGTGTTTGGGCATGCGTGGTGCGCAATAAATCTGTAATAGACATGTAACCGAGGAGACAGGCTCCCTTCACGAGGGTCACACCATAGGGGACCACATCTCAAGACTGACTGGCACGTCATGGTATAAACAGGCTGAAGATGGTCTAAACATGAAATCTGGCAGCTCAACTCACTGATCAGTCAAAAACTTGAAAACGGGACATTGGGTGGTGTCTCATCTATTTGTTTTTAACTATGAAGGACTCATGGTTGAAAAATGTCATATGGAGTTTTGCCAATAAATCAGATAGCACAACTGTGGTTTGAGAGTTTGAGAGGTCTGGTAGCCTTTGCTATGTCGTTAACTTCCCAACTGACTTTTATTTTGCTTATTACCTGATTGCATTGGATTTAACAAAAAGAACATCCATTATTAATCCTCAAATTGCCATTTACTAAATAATTATTCCCTGTATGCTTGGAAATACTAAAACGGTTTTCTTCCCAAGCAGGCCCAACCTCTGGCCATGCCGTACCTGTAGATCAAAGAAGTAAACCCAACCCTCCTACCTAAGACCTTTCTCCTTGTCCTGCTCATTTAGCATTTATTATAAGCATTCAGATACCCTCTAGTGTTGGGCCTGATAATGCTCTCTCTCTCTCTCTCTCTCTCTCTCTCTCTCTATCCCTTCTCCCTCCCTCCCAATCTCTCTGTCTTTCCCCCCACTCTCTCTCCCTCCCTCCCTCCCTCCCTCTCTCTCCCTCCCTCTCTCACTCTCTCTCTCTCTCTCTCTCCATCTCTCTTTCCCCCTCTCTCTCCCTCCCTCTCTCTCTCTCTCTCTCCCTCCCTCCCTCCCTCCCTCTCTCTCTCCCTCCCTCCCTCTCTCTCTCTCTCTCTCTCTCCCTCTCTCCTTTGTTCTCTTTTGTCCGGCCCTCTGATGACTGCAAATCATCTCGTGGCGGCAAAGTTTACTGCAGGGGGAAAATACCACCCCCCCTTTCAAAGCCCCCTTTTGTATTTTCCTTTCTTTCTCCTCCATGCACTAGTCCACACCCCCTCCCCCTCTTTCTTTCTCTCTCTCTCCCTCTCTCTCTTTTCTTCTCCTGCCTTTCTCTGGCTCACAAATCACAAAAATGGCAGCTTTGGGTCAGGTCATGTAAAACGAGCATACACATCAGTTGGCTCTTTGTCTTGGCGAGGGATACGGAGGGGCGGGGGGGGAGGGGGAGGGAGGGGATACGGAGGGGTCAGAGTTCAGCTGCATTTGTGAGATAATTGCCCTTAAAATTGCCAGAGGGTGACTGTTTTAGGTCCGTGATCGGTGCTCTTCATTTGAGTATTTTAGGACTTTGAAGCCAGGGAACGAAATGACCACACATGACCTGCTAACCGGAGGGGGCAACGTGGGGTGACCGAGGACACAGTAACTGGTCTTCTGTGTAACACCTCTTCTGTGTAACACCTCTTCTGTGTAACACCTCTTCTGTGTAACACCTCTTCTGTGTAACTGGTCTTCTGTGTAACACCTCTTCTGTGTAACACCTCTTCTGTGTAACTGGTCTTCTGTGTAACACCTCTTCTGTGTAACACCTCTTCTGTGTAACACCTCTCCTGTGTAACTAGTCTTCTGTGTAACACCTCTTCTGTGTAACACCTCTTCTGTGTAACACCTCTTCTGCTTATCGAGCACCAGTTCTGGAACAACATGGGTCAAGAGGTTAAGAATACAGAACTGTCTTTGAGAAGGCTGGCAATGAATGTCATTGTCCGATTGTAATATTGTCAGCTGTAAAGTTGAACATACTCTGATAAAAGGAATTAATCTGCAACAAGAAATGGTGCTTGGAGAGCACAGACCTCCTCCCATGAATGCGTTCTGTGGCTGTGTGTGTGTGTGTGTGAGTGTGTGTGTGTGTGTGTGTGTGTGTGTGTGTGTGTGTGTGTGTGTGTGTGTGTGTGTGTGTGTGTGTGTGTGTGTGTGTGTGTGTGTGAGTGTGTGATCAGGACATGTTTGGTACTGCTGCCCCAGAGCTTGATGCCAGTCCAAACCCTGTGTCTCTGTGACCTTCCCATGTCAAGATACGGCCGTTTCAGTTCCCCCCATTGACAATGAATGGGGACAATTTTTCCAAGTGTTTGGGCAGCTCATGGACCCGCCCCGTGATTCAGATCCGTTCCAAAATTGAATGAGTTCTAAGTAGTCCCGTGCTGCACCCCTCCACTGACCCTACTACACCCCTCCACTGACCCTACTACACCCCTCCACTGACCCTACTACACCCCTCCACTGACCCTACTACACCCCTCCACTGACCCTACTACACCCCTCCACTGACCCTACTACACCCCTCCACTGACCCTGCTACACCCCTCCACTGACCATGCTACACCCCTCCACTGACCCTACTACACCCCTCCACTGACCCTACTACACCCCTCCACTGACCCTGCTGCACCCCTCCACTGACCATGCTGCACCCCTCCACTGACCATGCTACACCCCTCCACTGACCATGCTACACCCCTCCACCATGCTACACCCCTCCACTGACCCTGCTACACCCCTCCACTGACCCTACTACACCCCTCCACTGACCCTGCTACACCCCTCCACTGACCCTACTACACCCCTCCACTGACCCTGCTACACCCCTCCACCATGCTACACCCCTCCACCATGCTACACCCCTCCACTGACCATGCTACACCCCTCCACTGACCCTGCTACACCCCTCCACCATGCTGCACCCCTCCACCATGCTACACCCCTCCACCATGCTACACCCCTCCACTGACCATGCTGCACCCCTCCACTGACCCTGCTACACCCCTCCACCATGCTACACCCCTCCACTGACCCTGCTACACCCCTCCACCATGCTACACCCCTCCACTGACCCTGCTACACCCCTCCACCATGCTACACCCCTCCACTGACCCTGCTACACCCCTCCACCATGCTACACCCCTCCACTGACCCTGCTACACCCCTCCACCATGCTACACCCCTCCACTGACCCTGCTACACCCCTCCACCATGCTACACCCCTCCACTGACCATGCTACACCCCTCCACCATGCTACACCCCTCCACTGACCATGCTGCACCCCTCCACCATGCTACACCCCTCCACCATGCTACACCCCTCCACCATGCTACACCCCTCCACCATGCTACACCCCTCCACCATGCTACACCCCTCCACCATGCTACACCCCTCCACCATGCTACACCCCTCCACTGACCCTGCTACACCCCTCCACCATGCTACACCCCTCCACTGACCCTGCTACACCCCTCCACCATGCTACACCCCTCCACCATGCTACACCCCTCCACCATGCTACACCCCTCCACTGACCATGCTGCACCCCTCCACCATGCTACACCCCTCCACCATGCTACACCCCTCCACTGACCCTGCTACACCCCTCCACCCTCCACCATGCTGCACCCCTCCACCATGCTGCACCCCTCCACCATGCTGCACCCCTCCACTGCTGCATGAAAATATGTCTTTGCGTGATCCTGCTAACGGACGGACAGACGAACAGACGGAGGGACAAACACACGCCACCAAAAACATGACCTCTCACCCTGGGCTGTCGCTGGGGCAATTCAGTTTTTTTTTTAGGGCATATCTGCTTTAGTGGGAGAGGACAGTTGAAGGGCATATCTCTTTAGTGGGATGGGACAGTTGAAGGGCATATCTCTTTAGTGGGAGAGGACAGTTGAAGAGCATATCTCTTTAGTGAGAGAGGACAGTTGAAGGGCATATCTCTTTAGTGAGAGAGGACAGTTGAAGGGCATATCTCTTTAGTGGGATGGGACAGTTGAAGGGCATATCTCTTTAGTGAGAGAGGACAGTTGAAGGGCATATCTCTTTAGTGGGAGAGGACAGTTGAAGGGCATATCTCTTTAGTGGGAGAGGACAGTTGAAGGGCATATCTCTTTAGTGGGAGAGGACAGTTGAAGGGCATATCTCTTTAGTGGGATGGGACAGTTGGAGGACATATCTCTTTAGTGGGATGGGACAGTTGAAGGGCATATCTCTTTAGTGGGAGAGGACAGTTGAAGGGCATATCTCTTTAGTGGGAGAGGACAGTTGGAGGACATATCTCTTTAGTGGGATGGGACAGTTGAAGGGCATATCTCTTTAGTGGGAGAGGACAGTTGAAGGGCATATCTCTTTAGTGGGAGAGGACAGTTGGAGGGCATATCTCTTTAGTGGGAGAGGACAGTTGAAGGGCATATCTCTTTAGTGGGAGAGGACAGTTGAAGGGCATATCTCTTTAGTGGGATGGGACAGTTGGAGGGCATATCTCTTTAGTGGGAGAGGACAGTTGAAGGGCATATCTCTTTAGTGGGAGAGGACAGTTGAAGGGCATATCTCTTTAGTGGGATGGGACAGTTGGAGGACATATCTCTTTAGTGGGATGGGACAGTTGAAGGGCATATCTCTTTAGTGGGAGAGGACAGTTGAAGGGCATATCTCTTTAGTGGGAGAGGACAGTTGGAGGACATATCTCTTTAGTGGGATGGGACAGTTGAAGGGCATATCTCTTTAGTGGGAGAGGACAGTTGAAGGGCATATCTCTTTAGTGGGAGAGGACAGTTGGAGGGCATATCTCTTTAGTGGGAGAGGACAGTTGAAGGGCATATCTCTTTAGTGGGAGAGGACAGTTGAAGGGCATATCTCTTTAGTGGGAGAGGACAGTTGGAGGACAGACAGGAAAGTGAGAGCGCGGAAGACATGTAGCAAAGGGCATGGGTCAGATTTGAACCCATGTCGCTACAGTAAGGACTAGCCTTTACATGGGACACACCCCGACCCACTGAGCCAGCGGGGCACCCCAGGTCAGTACATCTGAATTCTCTCTGTTTAGATGCTGATAATCTCACACAAGCCTCTACCTAAAACACAGCCATTGTCACACAGCAAGCATTCATATCAGTCCTTGGCTCAACACAACATAAATATAACAATAATACAACATTGAACAAATAACTAAGGGGTATGGAGGAGAAGAACAGGGAAGGAAACCCCTGTGCCAGAGGAAGCAGATTCCATTAGTCAAGCCGTTCAAAGGGAACTAGAGCCCAGGTGAGTGGATGGATGGAGGCGGGTAAATAGTTGAGGGAGGGAGAGGAGAGAGGGAACAAAAGAAAATAAAGAAACTCTCCCTTGATTTGTTTGCCAAGTTGTGTGACTAGCTTGAGCCAACTCAGTTCCATTAACTTGAACCCCAGCGTGTCACCAACTGAACGAACAAAGTGGAGGAAGAACACGGCTGCCAACAGCCCCACAGACAGGCTCTTGAGTTGGGGGAGGACGGGGAGTGTGTGTGTGTGTGTGTGTGTGTGTGTGTGTGTGTGTGTGTGTGTGTGTGTGTGTGTGTGGGAGGGGGGTATTCTGGAGCGGATCTCCCCACTGAATCTTGTCTGAAAACACAAATTTAAATGAGTTTTAAATTTGTGTTAAATTTGTGTGAGTATGGGTTAAAGCTACAGTATGTACGTATGTAGGTGCTTGGTCTATCTAGGGTTAGGGTCTTTCTATTCGGCCAATGTCCACTATCAACAAATGGTTCTGAGGATACGGAGTGGGTTTACTGGCCATCCATTGGTAGGCAGTGGTTGCATGGTGCTAGGAATGTACCCCATTGGCTCCTTTCCATCCACTCTAGCTGTGTCTTCCTCCTCTGGGACTTCCTGGACAGAAGTTGGTTGTTTTAGTCTCAGCAGTCATCTGGAACCTTTCCTGTGACGCCGGTCCAGCTCCACCCTGCTGATGTGGGAATGTCTGGACGTGGTTCAGAAAGATTCCTCAGACCATATTTGTAGCATCATTGGAGACAAGGTTGTGCTTTATTTGTAGACAATTTGTGAACTGGTAATCTATAACTGAAGAAGACTGTTATTTGTAACTGCAAGCACACTAAACCAGAGCCTAGGGCCACAAACACAGCGACACTCTTCAAACACTTTTGGCGATAGGCAAGCACAATAGGCACAATGATCAAATTGTATTTCGCTCACGCAAACTCTTCGGATGTCAGTGGAGAGAGATATGTGGAAGTCAGTGGAGGCAGTATAGGGGTACAATAACTGAATGAAGTGACGAAGTTGGCCTTTCCCAAGTCAATCAGGTGCCACAATATGAAAACAGGCTATCTGTGAGAATGAATAAGCATATAGTTGGAGAGAAAAGAAGCTACGCAGGAGATCGATATCCTGCTGTGTGGAGTAGCCTAAGAGCACAAATTGCAGAGCCAAATAATGATATGAAATGTTATATCGGCTTGTAGTCTAATACAAAAATTCTAATGATGGCAATTGGTATATAGTAGGCAGGGTTATGATGGTGTGATCAGAGGTGTCTAAAGAAGTGGGTACTCTAATGGCTAAATTGCAAAAATGTATTGTAGTACCGATCCACCAGCCGGAACATGATGAGGGGTCATCGTCAATTTCCCTGGAGGAGGTCACTGAGGTAGTCAATCAACTCCACAGTGGCAAAGCCACAGGGACTGATGAGATCCGTCCAGAAATGCTGAAGGCGCTGGGTGTTGAGGGGCTGTCTTGGCTGACACGCCTCTTTAACATTGCGTGGAAGTCAAATATTCAAAAAAGGGGACCAGAGGGTGTGTGCCAATTATAGAGGCATCACATTACTCAGCCTCCCAGAGAAAGTGTACTCTAAGGTGCTGGAAAGGAGGGTCCGGCCGATAGTCGAACCTCAGATTGAAGAGGAACAATGCGGATTTCGTCCTGGTCGTGGAACCGCCGACCAGCTCTTCACTCTCGCAAGGATCTTGGAGGGGGCTTGGGAGTTTGCCCAACCTGTCTACATGTGTTTTGTGGATTTGGAGAAGGCTTACGACCGGGTCCCTCGAGAGGTCCTGTGGAGGGTTATGTGGGAGTATGGGGTGAGGGGGTCCCTACTTATGGCCATCCAACCCCTGTACACCCAGAGCGAGAGCTGTGTCCGTGTCCTCGGCAGTAAGTCGATTTCCTTTCCGGTGGGGGTTGGCTTCTGCCAGGGCTGCGCCTTGTAACTAATCCTGTTTGTGATTTTCTGAAGAAATTTACTGAATAAGAGACAATAGAAGATGGGAGGACAGTGGGAAGCTATGCGGCCTAGACAACCTGGTGACTGGGAGAGCTGTACTGTCTGGCCTAGACAACCTGGCGATGGCTGACTGGAAATGGGTCTGACTGGGAATTAAAAAAGAAAAAGAAGTATATAAATCTATTTACTGTATTGTCCTGTTGTGTCTGCTTGCCACAGAACCAGTAGCCCCTCGGGGAAAAATAAAGTTGAGTTGATTTGTTATTCTGTCTATCTTATCTGACTGGGAGAGGTATCTGACTGGACCAGGTTCATCCACCCAACACACACACTCTGCTCACAGTCACACAGACAAACATTCTGCCCATACACACACACACACACACACACACACACATACCCTAGGGCAGACGTCTCCCACACTACTGACTCTCTAATTTAGAATTCCAAGGAACAGAAGAGGCAGCCCACGGGGCCACGACAAACAACCAGCCTTCAGTGTTTCTGTGCTCCTTCCAAGGTCCTTGGCAGCAAGCCACTCACTGTTAACGAAAAAAAAAGAGAGAAATAGCTCAGTTTTAGTCTTTTTTTCTTCAGGAAAGAGAGGAAAGAAATGCAAAGGGGTGTGTCTGACTGTCCGTCCACCACCTCCTCAAAGAAATGTGTTAATAATTCACTTCATGGAGATGCAAAGGCCTTTTGATTAGAAAAAATGCATTTAAACATGTCTCAAAGGTCTCTGATAATAGTGATCCTGCCTTTTTGAAACATTGGTGTAAGTGGTTGGAAGCAGGCAGATAGCAGTATGGGTCTTGACATGTTTAGTGCTGGTATACTAACGGTCAGCAGTGAAACTGACACTAAGAGACACACAGTAAACATGATGGGGGGAGATTCAGTAAGGAGGATCTTTGAAAGAGCTCAATGAGCCATGTGAGCCTTTATTGCAAAAATGGACAAAATGGTCTGAACATTTCTATTACAGTATTATATGAATCTCACTCTTACCCTCCCTGCCAACCTCAGATGCAGGTTTTCACAAGGAGAGGTACAGTACATATTCAATATGGACCCATAGCAGAGAGCGTTTTCAGACCTCAAACTCCACATTCAGCAGTACTGTACATGTTTCAAAAGAATCTCAGAATATTTCCTTGCAGCTGCTGCTACTGGTGCGGTCATAAGGCAGAGACATATAGGTCAACACATATCAATACTGGGACCATTAACATGATACATCTTAAGAAGCAGTTCAAGGAGTATACTTGATAGTTTAACAAGCTTTTCATTGTCAATGTAGCTGAAATAATATTACCGACTCTTCTCAGTCTGACACTACTCAATTCACCCTCTACACCTGACGGATCGCCTGAAAAAAATGTTGTGTTTGTGTCTGAATGTAGAAGTGAAAGCAATGCATAATGTACACCCTCTTTGTACTGTAAATACTACTCAAATGTAATCCAAAAGTCAATTTCTAAATGATTTACTGATCAAATGCCACCTGTGAAAAGAATAATTCCTGTACACGATTCTTTCCTCATCATCAGTTAAATAAATATGTTTTTTACTTATCAGTGTAATTTCATGATTCATGATTGATTGATTGATTGATTGATTGATTGATTGATTGATTGATGATTCATGACCACTGAAGAGTACTGTAACGATCTGGAAACCTGATTGGCAGAGGAGGAGGCGGGGCTAACTAGGGTTTGTAGGGGCGGTGCAGCGTTCTCTCTCTCTCTTCAGGTGTGCAGGTCAGATACTAAGGAGTAGCACACAGATGTATATCTATTCTGAGAAATAAACCCGCAAATGCAAAGAAGTGCTTTCTGCCTCTGACCCAGTTATTTGGACATCATTACAGTACTGGCAGTACTGTCCCTTTAAGTGAGTGGGTGTCAGCTAGGGTGAGTTCAGCCCAGACAAAACGTAGCAAATGGAACGGTGGTGCATTGGAACACCCCGCTGATTGTGTAACACTGAGAAAATGTGTAGTTCAACCCAGAATCCGTAACAAAACGGTGCACACCGTTTCCAGATTAAACTCACTCCTGCTGTTGTGAGCCCAGGTCTGAGTTCAGCCCCGACAAATGTTGCAAAATGGTTATTGAAACAGAAATGGTGGTGCGTTGAACACCCTGTGTGTTATGCAAGTGCTGCACCTATGGCAGATGAGAAGATAGGGCAGGGTTTATATATCAGTCTTCTGATTTGGTAACACTTCTGACACACCCACCAAACAAGAGAAAACCCACCTCAAAGCCTGTTGGACACGGTTTCACACCGTTTTCAGGAAAAATGTCATTCAACCCAGAAACTATAGCAAAATGATGCTGAACTTTTTGAAATTGAACTCACCCCAGGCATTGTGGGATAGACCGGGCCTAAACTAAAGGTCTTCCTGTCACTCTCAACTGGGGGCCATTGATCTATTCAACATTGAAAGAGCATTCTCAAAATGTGGATAGGCTACAACATTCTCCAAAAATGACTCTGGAACATTAGGCTAATGAATATTGTAGCATTTGGTAGATTTCAAACCCACAACCGGGGGGGTTCAACTATTGGCTTCTTTGGCTGTATGATAATATCATGTTCTCTCTGGTGGCTAGAAAACCCATTTCAAATCCTTTAGTGGGAAACCTCCATTCTCGGTTTGATGGAAGCATATATAATTTTGGTGGATCTACTGTTGAACTGATTTGATTGTGGTTTCAAAGTCTAGTTACAGTGGGAATATAGCTATGTCAATGAAACAGATGTGCTGCCTGGTTCACATGCATGGCTTAAACTATTATCTCCTGCATTCAAGTTCTTCATTGGTCAGCTTGGTTTTCCAGGCGGAGGGAGAGAGGAGAAGAGTGCCGGAGGACTTCCTTTGTTTATATTCTATTTCTCTTGTCTATTTTCCCAGCGGTTGTTTATCCCACATAATAATACACCAGTAAACCAACACATGCAAAAGTTCTGCAATCAATAAATGGATGGTCAGACATTGTACTTTGCTTGTATCACTTTCTATTGTTGTGAATTAGCTCTCAGCTTGGCTTATAGGTGACTTTTAATCGTTTATTTTAAAAACAGTGTTGTCACCGTCTGTGTGTGTGTGTGTGTGTGTGTGTGTGTGTGTGTGTGTGTGCGTGCGTGTGTGTGCGTACATGTGTGTTCCTCTGTCTTTCTGTGTGTGTGTGTGTGTGTGTGTGTGTGTGTGTGTGTGTGAGTGTGCGTGTGTGTGTGTGTGTGTGCGTACATGTGTGTTCCTCTGTCTTTCTGTGTGTGTGTGTGTGTGTGTGTGTGTGTATGTGAGGGAGGGAGAGAGAGAGAGAGGGAGAGGGAGAAAGAAAGTGGTGCCCATCTCTTTTGTCAAGGACGTAGTGACATCTAGTGGATAAAAACACAACATTACCTTATACCTTTACAGACATTTCTAGTGTTGTTGTATTTTCAAGTGTTCCTAATAACATAGAAAGCTAATGCTTATGGTGCTCTCTATGTAGCCCTATGATAAGTAAGCCTTGACCACAAATGCATTGTTCTTTCTTCAAGTAGTAGAAAGGGCATGTTTATATAGGCTATGTTTACTGTGCACATACTGCATTTTCAATTTATTCAATTGAAGCACAAATAGTATCATACCTAAAGCCTAGAGGTGAATGATTATTAATTATGAATGGTTACACTACCTTTAGTGCTGATGGTCAACTAGCCGGTTGGCTGTTAATTCATTCATATTTTAGCAATAATAGACCATTTGCCTCTTGTCATACGTTAAACAATTACTTCTTCATTCTTTGTAAAGAAAAAACGATGTGATCATCCCAATCCCGCAAGCTCACTGCTTCGCTCCGTCATATCGGTCTGGCCTTCGCCCCATAGAGAGCGATTTCATGGGTGGGGGTAATTGACAGACAGAACACCTTCAGCCAATCAGCGTTAAGCAAACTTTTGCCAAATCCAGTCGGAAGAACAGCAAAAACGTATTTTCCACCGAGAAACTCCGCTAGTGCATACTCTTGTTCTTGTTTAAGTGTTGTGATTAAGTCTATTTCTGCAATAACTGCACTTATAGCTGCGTTTATTCTTCTAACGTTAACGTTACCACTCGTTGCTTCGGGAGCCGCCATGTTTGTTTAGCGAGCGGCAGGGACACGAACCAATCAGGGGCTGCTTTCCACTGTGGTACGGAAAAGCAGTTAATCGGGAGCCGCCATGTTTGTTTAGCGAGCGGCAGGGACACGAACCAATCAGGGGCTGCTTTCCACTGTGGTGCGGAAGAGCAGTTAAAACGCAGTCCCTGATTGGCCCTGTATGGTCTGGATTTTTGGATAATCGCTCTCCAGGAGGCAAAGGCCAGACCGCTCTGCGTTAGTGAAACAGAATGTGAGCTCGAACGGGATGGTCATACCAGGCTAGGGATTACTGCCTCTTGTGGTGCCAACTGAGAAATGCAGGTCAACATTGACCGGAGTAAGGGAGTGAGGGAGGGAGGGAGGGAGGGATGGAGTGACAACTGGACAAACGCTATCCTAGGTGCTGGCTTACACCCATGCACAAAAATTGGGCACGCTGTAGGTTTTTGACACATCATGACAGGAGGAGATCGATGACTGACTCAGGGCTATGTTAGACTAGCCTAGCCTACTGTATCATAGCTACCGTCTAGGAGAAAAACCGGGAGTAAAAAGGGATAGAAAAATAATGAATTTTTTCTTTTTGTCTTTCTGTTTTCCAGCCCTCTCATTTTCTCTCAGCCCGACTGCTCTTGTTGATTCTGTGGGCATGGTCCCTCTCTAGTAGGCTAGCCACACCACATGAGAGACTCTAATGAACACCGTATAATTATCATTTTATTACTTGTCAAGAACGAGAAAAATACACTTCAAATGCTTGTACAGTAATACTTTGTGAGGAAATTATTCAAAATCCATCCTGTGAAGAGTTATGGATAATTCACATTATATTGACTAGGCCTACATGAGTAGCCTATTAAATATTCTTAGCCAGAGAGAGACTGAGGGCAAGAGAAGGGAGAGAGAGAAAGAGAGAGTCAGAATTGACGTCAAGTGCATCAGTGGGTGAGAAATAGGCTAGTTCTGCGTCTAGCCTACCTAATTTCCGAAATACATACATTTATTTATTCTACATTATATCTTAATTATATAAATTAATGTCCCAATGTGCGATTAGCAATATCAGTGTAAGAAAAAGAAGCAGCGACGATATAAAGATCTATTGCAGAAACCGTTTCACCGTTTTACCGTAATACTACTAATAGGTACGCACCCCATTCTTGTTTTGAATTTAGAAAAAAAAAGTGCGGCTCACTTGACCGTGGAAGAATAAAGTGCGGCTCACTTGACTGCAGTATCAGACTGGCTGGCAGGAAGCGGCACGACAAGACGCCTATTCTCCGTCTCTGAATAGAAGCCTTATAATAGCCTCTCTGGCGGGTTAAGATGCATAATAATGTGTGACTCGGGGAGTGGGCGCGTCGTCCCGTCGCCCGATGAAAACAATACCTCGCCTTCCTGCAGGCTGTGTGTGAATGCCTCACTTTCTCACCCTCTCTCTCCCTCTCCCTCTCTTTCTCTCCCTCTCTCTCCCTCTCCCTCTCTTTCTCTCCCTCTCTCTCCCTCTCCCTCTCTTTCTCTCACGCTTTAGATCTGTCCGTGCTGCGCATGCTCACTAGGGGCTCTGGGGCGCTCTTCATTCACATATCTCTCGCTCATCCATCGTCTGGGTAGGCAGAGTGCTGCTGGGCTGCCTCCGTCTGCATCACCGGCCAGTCAGATCCCCACGCTATCTGCCTCATCTCTCCATTCCTCCCCTCCATCCACGCGTCCCTCATCCTTCTGTCCCCAGGAAAGAAGAGAAGAGAGATCGCCTGAACAAGGAGCTGTGATTTACCGGGGCGACTCCACCAATCAAAACCCGTCTTTAGGGATCTTTATCTCCTCTCCATGTTTTCTTTCCTTCCTGCTGTGATGGATGGATACGGGTTTCTCCTAGCCATGTAACCCTCTTCAAGCCTTACGAAGAGGAGGAGGAGGAGGGGGAGGAGGAGGAGGAAGCGGAGGTGGAGAAGAGGGGGAACTGGATGAGCTTAGTCTCAGGTGTCGGTGTGAGGGTTTAGTGTGTGAGTGCCAGGTGTTTCAACCACATGCAGATGTGTCTCCCCATCACCACCTCCCTGTGTTGATCTTGCGACACGCCGCACGCAGTCCGCCATGGAGTTCAGCGTCTCGTCTGTGTTTGACCATCACAAAGGTAAGGCGGCCGCGCGACCCTCGTTTCACCAGAGAGAGGAGGGAGGCTCGCAAGGTCCAGAGAGGTGATGTCGCTGCCTCTGTTACCATGGCAATGCTGTGTCCCCTCCAATTGGCTGTGGTATTGTGATGAGTAGCTAGAGACATTTTAACACAACGTTGTGTATGTGTGTGTGTGTGTGTGTGTGTGTGTGTGAGGGAGGGAGAGAGAGAGAGAGGGAGAGGGAGAAAGAAAGTGGTGCCCATCTCTTTTGTCTGAAATGATTTACAAGACACATGCCCAACCATTTCTGTGGATTCTGTTGGTGTTATAGGTAGGCTATCCCCCGAGCCAAGAGGAATCTTGCTAGGCTCTTAATTCTTGAATGGGAGTATGAATGATTGTCTGTAGGAGGCAGAAATGTTCACATCACCAAGCACAACACAGCCATCCAATAATGAGACATAGCAGAATATCAGCTCTGAGATGTATTCACAGAAAATAGACATTGTGCCTGTTCATGAATTCTTCACATAAGGATACAGAAGCAGAGGTATCCTTTATTTGGATTACATAACAAATATTAGAATATGCTGATGTCAATATGTAGGCTAGGCCTACACACAAGACATGTGGATGTTGTTGTGTGAATAGGTTTTCCTTCAATATGCCAGCTTCAACCTGGTTGATGCATAGCCTACTTTGCTTAATGTATTGACGGAAGGAGGGGGGGGGGCATTCAGTTCATTTTCTTGCCTATATGAGGAAAATACATTTAAAAAGCACTGCACAGGCATTTGGAAAATATTACACTCTTCAAGGAATCTCTACAATATAGTAATACAGCATGTGCTCTCAATTCATTATGGTAATCTTACATGATCGTGTGATTTAAATAATGCTTCACGTGTTTAAGGATAATAAACACGTCTTTTGATATGATTGTTTTACCAAATGTCTTGGTGTGTTGTAGATTCTGCTGAGGAAGTGGATTTGAATGTTGTTTACCAAGCAGCAGCCAACGGGGATGTCAACACGTTAACGGCCACCATACGGGAAGATCCCTCCATCTTGGAGTGCTGTGATGGAGAAGGTATGGTATAGCTTACTACTGCACTTTTACTACCCTGCTAAGTATGATTTTGAGATTCATGAAATTTATTCACCCACTTGACTATCTTACTGTATTTGAACATATTCAAAAGTACATAGCTTCACAATTTCTGGCATGGTAACCATTGGATGTGTAAAATATTGTAACTTTTTTTTCTTTCTTTCATTTCAGAATCAGAATCCGTTTATTAGAATCAGAATCCGTTTATTGCCATGCAGTTTTACAACGTATAGGAATTTGCTTTCAGGCGAGGTGCATAACATTTACTGTAGACAACATTGGACAGGGTGCAGGGACGAGACAGGACAGTGCAAAGACCATCAATCAGCAGTTCTCTAGTGATATTCACCCACACGTCTTTTCCCATGTTCCCTTGCTGCAGGCTCCACGCCCCTGATGCACGCTGTGTCGGGGAGGCAGGTGGACACGGTGAAACTGCTGCTGAAGATGGGCGCCTCCATCAACACTCAGGACGCCTGTGGAAGGACCTCACTCTCCCTGGCTACATACCTGGTACGTCCAACCCCCCTTCCCAACGCACACACACCTCCCAATACTTTCAGAATATCTCTTTTCTTTTTCGTTCCTTCCTTTTTTTGGCGAAAGCACTGATCTAATATGAGTGAATAGGTCATGGCAGGGATCTTCTAGATCTAGAAGGATTCAGTCCTTTTAGATCGGTGACACTTAAAGAGAAGGACTGGTGAATACTGAACACATATACTGTAAAAATTATATTTGTTCAGTTGTATTAAGCAATGTCTAAAGAATGAAGACGACATTAACAATATTATTTTTCTTTTTTCCTTTTTTAATGAAAAGGAATCACTTTGACCTCACGTGTAACTGACGTCCCCGTTGGCCTTCCCTAACTGCTGTTCTCTCTCCTGTGTTCCCTCGGTTCCCTCGGTGTCAGGGCTGGCTAACTGCTGTTCTCTCTCCTGTGTTCCCTCGGTTCCCTCGGTGTCAGGGCTGGCTAACTGCTGTTCTCTCTCCTGTGTTCCCTCGGTTCCCTCGGTGTCAGGGCTGGCTGGAAGGCTGCGTCTGCCTGTTGAGGAACGGAGCCAAACAGAACATCCCTGATAAGAACGGACGCCTCCCCCTCCACGCCGCCACGGCCGAGCTCCACCTCAAGTGAGGGCCGTCGCTGGGCCAATCCCTTCAAATCACTCATACCAGTTTAACGTGATTTCAGATCACGGTTACTGTTGACTGTTGGGTTTTACACATCACACAGCAAGTCTGAAGTGCTTTACCGACCATATCATTTCAATCTTGCATTGAAACAGCATCAGGCTGCTCTTTATGGGGTTGGTAGCTTGATAAAGGTCATAAGTACAGTGGTTTATTTACATGGACAGGAAAGCCAGGTGAATTAGGGTCTGTGTGTGTGTGTGTGTGTGTGTGTGTGTGTGTGTGTGTGTGTGTGTGTGTGTGTGTGTGTGTGTGTGCATGTGTGCGTGCCTGCATGCCTGCATGCATGTGTGTGTGTGTGCTGTCCCCATAGTGACCATAGACCTTTGCTCAATGCGCTGAGGCAGCTTGTCCGGTCTTCTCTCTCTCTACCACTCTACCATTTCCTCTCTTCCTCTCATTCCGTATCTCTCTTTCTCTTCACCAATCCTCTCTTCTTTCTCTCCTCCCCTCTCAGTTTGTACCCTCTAACCCCCCCTTCTCATATCTCTCTCAGTCTGCCCAACATGGCCGATCCACTTCAGGGTGTTATGCTCTTCACTCACAACAACAACAATAGCTGAGGAACTTTCTCTGAGCTCAGCTTCCTGTCTCTCCCTGACCATCTGGTGCTACTGTCAGCATATCAGCTGCCAAGCTGACCAGGAAGTGGGAGTAGGCCTTCCCAGTAATTCTGAGTCCTTGACTTCTGCACAGCGGCGGTTCCTTGTTTCACAATGGGAACAAAATACAGTAAACGTCCTGAAGTTTGTAAACCAGTTATGTGACAGTCCTAATCCACTTTGGATCCACCTAAACTCCTCATTAGAATCATCTCAATTCGAACACATCTGTAAACATCTCACTTAGACTTTAGATATCTCTAGTCTTGTGCATAGCCTAAATATTTCTTTGTTCTAGTACCTTGTGTTTAGACTGAGGACCCAACCTCTTGTTTATTCAACACAGACTAATGGCAGTCCTGCTGCAGCAATCCACAGCATGTGAGATCAACCACCAAGACAATGAGGTAGGAGAGCTGGTCATCGACATACCAGCCTACAGTAGCATGGGAATGCATGTGATGCACAGAGAACGTGTAGGTACAGGACGTCTCCGTGTTGTGGGTGTGCAGGGGCGAGCGTGGGGAATGTCCGCCATGCGGAGGAGGAGAAGGAAGAGTTCACATAGCAACAGAGCTCATAACTGTCTGTCCTCCCACTCTTTCTTCAAAGTCCGCCCCCCAACATCCTCTGCCAAGAACAATGATATACTGTACAATATTTTCCTAAATCAATTATTTTATCTCTGCCATGAAAGGTGTCATCACATCTCTGTGACATCGCTGCTTGTTTTCAGAATGCCCCACTCTGTTTTTTTGGTAGGGCATGACAGCTCTTCATTGGGCGTCATTCCATAACCGTCCTGAGCATGTGCAGGCGCTCCTGCAGAAGGGGGCGGATCCCACTCTGGTGGACAAGGACTTCAAGACAGCCCTCCATTGGGCAGTGCAGGTGAACTTCCCTTACTGAGCTCCAATAACAACTCCTCATAGGCTCTACCATAACTATTCTCATTCCTAATCATTTAAACAGCTATAAGAATACAAACTATGCGTGTCCACTTAATATTAATCTTCAATTAAGCTAATTTTGAATAACTTTGTAAAGTCAATGGTACACTTCTGGTTAAGTCACTGTACTTTGGGCCCAATGGTCAAAACATACAGAATTTGTCCCAAAAACATGGAGTTGTACAGATAACCAATAAAAATGTAGTTATTCCTTCCTGCACAAATGAAGCAACCTCCATCCAACTGCTGACGGCAGTGTTGGTCTTCATCGTCAGCCCAGTCCCTGTGAGAGCTGAGTCTCACACCTCCTTGGCATCCTAATGATTGGTTGAGACTGGGGAGTGGGAAAGCCCATAGAGAGTCACTAATTAAACACACAAGATTTACACAATCAATTAGGCTTAACCACAGCGCTGGTGGGTCTTTGTGAGCTGAATATGTTCTTTAAGGTTGACAAATGCTTTGGTCATGAAACGTGACCCTTGATCACAAGGTTGACCCTTTTTGCCTACTCTTGATAATGGTAGCCGCTGAGAGGTGTGAATCATTTCAATGTTTATGGTGACCTACAGTTTGATTGAACTGGTTTTTGTCAATAACTGTGGATAACTGTGCCATAACTGTGGCTTTTATTTTCACAAATCACCTACCTACCTTTTTGTAAGCCAAGATGAACATGAACATAATGACAAAAGAGTCTAACTTAAACCTAAAAGGACATCCATAATAGACTACATTCACATGCTGTTATCACGCTGTGATCATGCAGCGGAAATGCATCTGTTTCTGGTGCTTGGTTTCACATTGTGTTTGCCAGTGTCTGGCCTATACTTCTACATGTGACAGACCAAAATAGTCTGAAAGGAGGGAGCTGTCTTGTGGTGGGACATAACACATTCAAATCTTTGGTGAGAGATCTCTCAGCCAGCTTATTTAAAACACAGCATGTCTAAGTTTCAAGTTTCAGACCAAGGGTAAATGTGAGTGCTGTCATCATAGTCAGACATTTTCATATTCATAACCAACCCTCTGCACTGTCGTTTTAAATCTAGAAATCTGTGAAGAGTTGAAAGTCACGATCTACTGATTCATCTGTTCCCAGAGCGGATATTTCATAACCCTGAGGTCTATTTGCTCGTACATCTCTGCCCATGTCTTGCTCGATCCATGATGTTGAGCAGTGTCTTCATGGTACCTGTACTTGCCCATTTTGACTGTGAGTTAAATGACTCAACCCCAGCCCTGCAACAGAAGCATCGTCTGTAAGCCAATATTTCCTCAGATTGTTGACAGCGCCCCCTCCTTCCAGCCCCTTGTCTGGCAATGGTACGGCCTAGATATTATACAACTAAGCCTAGACACAGTCCTGTACGTTCACTACATGTCCCATTGATTGAGGACAAAAGGCACCCGTGGTGTCTCTCTACCTTTAAGGTTAGCAACATCAAACTTCCATACAGGTTATTAGGTATTCCATCAGAGAAGTAAATCCTAACCCTCTTATCTCTCTTCCTCGGCCAGAGTGGCAGCAGGTTCATGTGCTCCCTCATCCTGGAGCACCAGCTGGGCTCTTCGGTCATCAACTACGACGACGAGCACGGGAAGACGTGCGTGCACATCGCTGCTGCCGCCGGTTACAGCGACATCCTGTATGAACTAGCGCGCTTCCCTGAGACTAATCTACAGGCGCTGGACGTGGATGAAAGGTAGAAAAAACTGCAACAACAAAAATGTCCGCCTCCTCTCTAAAGAGCCTGTGTGTGCCTTTGTACGATCACCAACACAAACCAAGGACAACAGATAATGCTCTCTGAATGTTTAGATTCTTATCAAACTCTTATCTTGAGCAAATCCACCTCTACTCTCTCTCTCTATGCAAGACCCTCATCTCAAAAACCTGCATGAGATCAAGGAGTGGAATATGGCATACTGTATCAATATTTGTCTATGTTTATGTTTATTTTAAGATATGATTAATGCATAATGTAGGTCTGTATATGCCTCAACTCAGTAGTATGAGGTACAGATACTGTGTGTTAACGATGTTCTGCACGTGTCTCTGTCCTCCAGGACGCCTCTGCACTGGGCGGCAGCGGCAGGGAAGGAGGGCTGTGTCCAGGCCCTGCTGCAGCTGGGGGCGGAGGCCGGACCCAGGGACATCAATGAGAACACACCACTCACTTATGCAATGTACTGTGGCCACACTGCCTGCATCAAACTCCTCTCAGCGGACAACAGGTGAAGTGTTTGGGGCTGGTACTTTTAGTCAACAATGCAAAGTCAACTCATTTCCTTTTGGGCTAACACTTTATATTAAGGTCCTATTATTAAGCATTAGTTAAGTAAGGGATAGTGTATGGCCAGCCGGTCATTATCGGAAAACAAGAGCCCGACAATGTGTTCGGGATGACCGATAAGCGAGCTATTTAGTGATGCAACCAGACATTATTTTTACTAGTGGAGTGAGTTCACGCAATTCAACACTCATCCCATTGAACTCACTCCATAGATACCTGCCTTTTCACTGGTCTAGCTGGTTAAAACGAGTTGAAATCAGTCACAAGTGCATAATAAAGGGTTTAATAAGGCACTGTTCTCACTTTAGATCCAGTAGCTGCAAAATGTATAATAACATGCATAATAAGTGCATAATTAACAGTTAATAAGTAACAGTTAATAAGTATGTATGAGAAACTATAAGGCTTTTATTCATGTTCTTAAGCAGTTTATACTGTAAACTGTTAACACGTTTCTTATAAATGTCTAATAATGTGTTTATAATGCTATTATTAACACTTAAACATATCTTATTAACACATAATGTTAATTAGCTTCTTACATGGTCCTTATTACCTATTAACTAATTCTTAATTAGAGGAACTTAATATAAAGTGTTACCCAATTTGAAATTGCAAATGCGCCTCCAATTCTGCCTGCTGTGGTGGACCTACAGTATGTAGAAGCCTAGATCTCTTGTGATGAATGTCACCAATGTGAGAGAAAAAAACTATTTGCAGGTTTCAGTCCTTGAGAATCAATGAAACGATCCAGATTTAATGATTGTTAACCTGAAGGGAGAGTAAAGGGTCTTGGATTGAACCTCTCCAGATCCGACTCGGCCGGGCAGCCGCCCTCCCAGGGGAGCGGCCAGGCTCAGAAGAAGGAGGGCAAGTTCCGCATGCTCAACCACATCTTCTCCTGCAAGAGGAAGAAGGAGCACCATGCGGCCCGCCAGAGAGACCCGGGCCGCGACGGACCCCTGACCAGGGAGACCTCCGAGGTGGATGACATCATCACCATGTTCGACTGCCTGGTGGACTCCTCTTCCTCTTCTTCCTCGACGACACCCAAGGAGCCCGGAGACGAAAGCTGCAAGATGAGGAAAAGGCAGATGGAATCACAGAAGCTCCTTCTTCTTGACAACCGAACAGAGAAAGACTTGGGACTGCCGCCCATCCGGACGCAGAGTCTTCCTCCCATCACTCTGGGGGGCTCGTTACTGGCGTGCTCGTTACTGGCGTGCTCTCAGAACACTGTGCAGCAGAGTCATGTGACCAGGCCACCTGGAAACCACTTTGCTCACCGGTCTCAGAAAAGCAAGAGCGAGCATGACTTGTTTGACAGTAAGCATGACTTGTTTGACAGTAAGCATGACTTGTTTGACAGTAAGCATGACTTGTTTGACAGTAAGCATGACTTGTTTGACAGTAAGCCAAGGGGACATGCTCTGGTCAGCCATGCCTGGAAGACTGAGTCCAATCAGTCAATTTTGGCCCACAAGTCCTGGATAGCGCCACCTACAGACAGACTGCTGGACAAACTGTTGCATGAGACATCTGGTCCTTTTGATGTACTTTGTCCCAACCAAGCCCCATACATCCAGAAGAATGAACCAGGTATGTTCACATAGAATGGTCCAATAACAGAAATGTGGATGTGGATTAAAACGTTGATACTTTGATAGGACAATGTTGCACCTCTTCAAAAGAGGAAGTGTATAACCAGGCAACATGTGTAGCCTTCTTTTGAGTTCTCATACTTCGGCTCTCACAGCTCTCTCACCCCCAGAGGGAAGAGACCGTGCAGTAAAGCCACATCCTGTATGTGCATTTCACACCTTTTCATAGAAACCTCATGTCAAAAGAACCAGCAAAGCAGATGCTGAAACTTGTATACTGAGCATTTGAGTTTCTCAAAGCCTACATAATTCTTCTCAAATGACCTACAGATCAACACAGGCAACAAGCAGTATCGATTCAATTGCATCAATTATTTTTTCTACAGCTCCAAATACACACCTGCTACCTCTGGACAGGATGAAGATGAGGGACACAGCTTTGACACGCAACTGCTTGGCTCCCATTCGTGACCACTGTACCCACCGGTGTAAGTAGATTCCCCCCCAGTTTAAATTCTCTTTTATTTTCCTTCTGTTCTGTACAAATGTTTTGGTCCTGCCCAAGGGTGTTAGTGAGAAACAAGTGGACTGAGAGTAAATATGAACTCTCAAGCCTGTTGATATCTTCATGAACACATTGTCCAAATGTATGATCGTCATTTCCCTCTGCAGTTTCTTTGCCACCTGACCAAGTGTCCAAAGGAGTGAAGAAGTCAAAGTCATTGCCACTCAACACGCTGGCTCGAGGTTTAGGGGCCCTCCCGCCGCCTGTGACCTCCAAGTCACAGAGGTCAGGGTTGCCCCAGAGCCAGTCCCTCTGCTCCTTCCTGCCCATGTTGAACGGAGACCCCCTGAGAACGGTCCATGTCCTCCCAGCTATCCCCTCCCAGAGGAGACACAGCCCCACTGTGACCCAATCTAAAATGGATACCGTAGATAACCTGGAAAACAGAACCTGATGCAACCAGGAGGCTCATAGGAGGAATGAGTAATGGGGCTCACCTGATGTGCTGGAAAAAAGTGAATCATAATTCCCCAGAGACAATATTAAATAGCCACAAACTGACTAGTTGCTTTACATTTCTGTAGTAGTTTCTGTGGATTTCTTTTGACCTTTTTGTAATGCATTACAGTTATGACAACAGTGGATGATTGTGTTTAGGTATAATCGCTTAAAATCTCTTAGAACATTATCATCCCCTGGACACATCATTTGTGTAATTTACAAGGTTTCTAACCATCCCCATACTCTTGTTATCATATACAAAAAGAGAGAAATTAGTGCAATGAGTTGACTT
This sequence comes from Borostomias antarcticus, assembly GCF_949987555.1. Classification (NCBI taxonomy): domain Eukaryota; kingdom Metazoa; phylum Chordata; class Actinopteri; order Stomiiformes; family Stomiidae; genus Borostomias; species Borostomias antarcticus. Next base: position 31,136,912 of record NC_140241.1, on the reverse strand, counting down.
TCTCACTACTTCTGTGATGACTGACTTAGTATATTGTGACTGTTACTTGACAGGGTAAATTCATTTCGCAATGTACAGTTGAATCTTCTCAGGTGTGAATGGATGGAACACGAAGTGTACAGAGTATGTCCACGTGCATACAGGATACAAATGTATAATAGTTGTTAGGCAATGACACAAAAGTCAGCAAGGGGAAATATCTGTGAATGCCACATTAAACTACCGACTTTTCCATTTTTAACGTTTAAAATACAGCATCCTATTTTTACAAATTTATACTCTGTGGTTTAAACACCACGGCATGCACTGTGTACTGTTGAATCTTCTTGCACTTTTCAATGGAGCCTTTATGTTTAGGTGGTCATGTGACTGTTTTGAAAAATGAATAAAATAAGAGGTTTTTATCACCATGTTTGTGTGTGTGTGTGTTAGTCTGATTGCAAATGTATCTGTAGAGCTAACCCATACGTGTCAACATGCCCAGGATGGGATCCTGCTGGATGCTCTGGAGATCCACAATCATTAACTGAGAATTTGCTTTTAACATTTCTAGAACACTGTAGCCTACATGCTGACAACACGCATCAACATGCATCAAGGGTGGGGGACGACAGATTCAATGTGCACTTGTTGAGTCTGTATCTCGGTGTAATCTGTGTGTGAGTCTGTATCTCTTCAGCATCATTAGACTCTTACATCACAGGAGGTCTTCTTTCATGGGAGAGAAAGAAACCTAATTATTCCAATGGCATAACTTCCCCCTATAGTGGAAGAATGGTATACTGTCAACTGTCCACGTTCCTATCTCAATGTTCACCTTTAAACACCCCTTTTTAAATTTGTTTTTCGAAAACTCAAGTTCCTACGTCCTATCTTTTATAAAATGAGGGCTCTAGAAGCCTATTCAGGGCTGGAAGAACATATGAATATGCATGAGAGGGTGGCACATGGGGTAAGAGGCAGGCCAGTGGGTGGAGACTAACTGGAATACAGTAGTGCGAAGCTCAGGGAAAGAAATTTGATTGGTCAGTAGTCATTTGACCGACAATTCTCCCAGCAAATCATACTATCAGGATTCTTGGAAATCTTTCATGCGTAGATTTATAACATAAAGTGTTGCGATGCGGTCTCTCTTCCTAACTCGCTTAGTCTAGTAGGA
>NC_140241.1:31108253-31130753 GCF_949987555.1 Borostomias antarcticus | reverse complement strand
GCTGCAGGCTACCAAAGGAAAAAGATTTATAAAGTATACAATATTGCTTTTGAGAAATGTCAAAATACTAAACTTTCAGATTAAATGATAGTTGATCTCTATCTCTCTTTCATACTCTCTCTCTCTCTCTCTCTCTCTCTCTCTCTCTCTCTCTCTCTCTCTCTCTTATTAAGTCTCTATTGCCATTTTTGGCCCTAATGTAATGGTTACAGTCTTTATCTGATTTTGTCCCGTTGTCAGATCCCCCGGAGAAGCCGACCAATCTTTCTTGCATGGCCGTGCAGCTGGGCCGGCGTATCTCTCCTCACCTCAGCTGCACATGGGACCCTGGGAGCACCGAGCATGAGGAGATGAGCCCCGCCTACACCCTGACGGTCATACCAGTGTGAGTGTCCTTCAATCGGCATTCTATCCATCGGTGTCTGTCAATACATTTCAGTGCTGAGTGAATGGATCAGGCCTGCTGCGTGTTGTGGTGGATTGTCAGAACGTGTTGTGGTGGATTGTCAGAACGTGTTGTGGTGGATTGTCAGAACGTGTTGATGCTTCCCCAGCAGTGACACAAACCAGTTGTACAGTGTGAACTCCCAGAGGAGCAGCGGCTCGGTGGACCTGGGCACGTATCCAAGCCACCTAAAGCTCAACATATCGGTGGAGGTGGAAAACAAACTTGGGAAGGTCAAGTCTGATTATCTGGAGGTCGAGGCTAATGACATAGGTAAGAGAAGTTATATGTCCCCTTGATTTTTTAAACTTCTTTTATTTTTGCATTTCATCCTGCGACTGTAATTATATTTATTTTTGGCTGGACCTCAATAGTGAGGCCAGCCCTACAAACACAGATTCCTGTGACTTACTGACTGAGTGATGAAGTTACACCATTGGTCGATTTTCCCACACGTGATGAAGTTACGTCATGGATCGAGTCATCAAACCCCTTTGTTCTCTGCACTTTGATTCTCACTCTGATTGTTATAATGTATCTAGTTAACTCTACATTGTCCAGAAGCTTGCGGCTAAATTATGTTTGTTTTATTGTGTGGTATTGTGTCCTATAGGGTTACTGGGATATGGCTAACATATACAGTAGTGTGTTTACCGCTGCAGCGAAACATTGGCATATAAACATCTGTAGCTTAGCCATGTCATGTGATATCCTACTTCACTACAAATATCTCTGGGACCACTACAGAAAATTGCAGATGAACATTTAACATTCAGGAATTCCCATTACAGACACTACGACTGACTACACCCTGTAACAAATTGACCTGGTCCCGTTTCCTGTTTTGCAGTGAAAACAGACCCTCCCTCCGGAGTCAGACTAATCCCAGAGAACGTATTCTCCAAGTCCCTGAGAGTGGAGTGGAAACACCCTATTGATGGAGTCTATTTAAAGCTGAAATACAACATTAGATTTTGCGCCGCAGCGTCTGCCGAGTGGACTGAGGTAAATATGTCTTCTGTGTTTCACTTTGATCAACCCTATCAGCCATATCAGCCCTATCAGCCCTATCAGCCCTATCAGCCCTATCAGCCATATCAGCCATATCAGCCATACATCCTTATCATTCCTCACGTTCATACGTTTTCTCTGCAGTGAAACTAATAGGTTCCTCTGATCTTCTAGAGTTGCCATTTACTAAGCATTTTGCAGCGGTCCACTCTTCTGCTCAGTCATTGTATTCATGTGATGTTGCTCTTCCAGGTGCCTCGAAGTGATACTGAGAATTATATGGAGTCTTTTCGACTCCAGGACCTCAAGCCCGACACTGACTATGTTGTTCAGGTGCGTTGCATCTGTCAGTGGGGCTGTGAGTACTGGAGTGACTGGAGTCCCAACGCTACCGCCAGGACACCTGAAGCCAGTGAGTAGGGGAGCCTCATCAAGCACAATACCACTTCATGCACAGGATGTTTCATGTTTTTTCACCTTTCAGACCTCTATAGTAGGGCTGGGTATCTATTTGAATTTCAAGAATCGATTTGATTCCAATTCACAAGGTTCAGAATCGATTATCACGATTCAATTTGTTTCAATTCGATTCAATATCGATTCGGTTAGTGTTACTAAAACTTTTTTTTTTTTTTAGCTGTAACCTTAATTACATGACTGCCCAGTTATGCAACACATCAATACTAGGGCTGGGTATCGATACTGATTTCCAAAAATGAATGAATCATTCAATGAATTAATGAACTATTCATTCCTTCATATACTCATTCATTCATTAAATAAAATATTGATTTTGGGATTCATGAATCGATTCTGAATCATTTGATCGTTTTTTTTTTTAACCCAGCCCTACTCTATAGACCAGCCAGAAGTGTCTGAGAACTGAGGTCTAGGGGATGATTCTCTGGGTGAATCCTGTATGAACTGAGCTCTAGGGGATGAGGTCTAGGGGATGAGGTCGAGGGGATGATTCTCAGTGTGTGATCAGGACCGGTCCTGAATGGTTTGTGTTCCTGACTCTCCGCTGGTCTCTCTCCCTCTGCCCTCCTCTCCTAGAGCCGTCCAGTAAACCAGATGTATGGAGAAGCATTTACCACATTGAAGGCAGAAGTGAGCGACGTGTTCAACTGATCTCTAAGGTAAACGATCTGCCGTTGCCTTGGCTACAGGTGTACCTTCTGAGCCACATTGGAATGTGATAGTGGATGACTTAGTTTGTTGTTGTTGTTGTTGTCCTGTGGCAGGCTCCAGTGGTAGTGGATGACTTAGTTTGGTTTTGTTGTTGTTGTCCTGTGGCAGGCGCCAGTGGAGTCGAACGGGGAGATCAGAGAGTACGACGTCACGTTCCCGGATGGGGACAGACAGAACGTCACGGTCAACCACACCGATCTGGACACAGAGTCACAAGAGAGGGACATTACTATATTCCCCCCGATCGTCCTGTCGGAGAAGAAGAGCGGCTACTTTGAGGTGATCGCCCGCAACGCTGCTGGCGCGTCTCCCAAAGCCTGGTTATACATCCCCATCATGACTCAGGGTATGTGACTCTAAACCCTGTGTCCCTGTTCCCCTTCTTTCTGTTCAAAGCACATTTCTATTGTAATGTAACCTTTACCAGTGTGAGAGATGTATGTGTTTCAGGACTGTATTTTCTAGATGGTTCTTATACATAGTGTGTGTATTTGTGCAGCGTCTGTTTCAGATCTGCCTCATGTCGAGTCTCTGGACACACACAGTCAGGAGGGCAAGCTGTGGGTGGAGTGGCAGCCGGCCCCAAACCTGACCCACATCCCGGGCTCCGACCAGCGCCAGCTCAACCTGTCTGAGTACCTGGTGGAGTGGGTGCTGGTCAGTGACGGACAGATGGACTGGCAGAGAGAAAGCAGACACTCTAGACGGGCATCCATTAGAGGTAGGGATGACTTGGCAGTTTTTGTTGTTTATTCAGATAAATTGATTGGATAATTAAATTGATGCAGTCAAGTTGCTGTGATGAGATTGCAGACTAGCCTGTGAGGACGCTCTTGACCCAAATATAATGCGACAGAAATATTATCAAGAAATCACTTTATTTGGACAGAAGGGGGCACACCCCACCATAGCCATGAGCAAACATTTCATGTAGTTATTTAGTTATTTATCCCCTGAACATCCTCTTGGGGGTTTACATGGGTTTTTGTTATCTAGATTTGAACCGGTCAAAATGACATTGCTCAATATGACATAACTAATGAACATGATTGATTCTGTTTGATTTCCCAATCAAGGTAACCTTGTGAAGTTTAAACTTTACAACATATCAGTCTATCCGGTGTATACTGGGATGATTGGGAAGCCGTTGACCAAAGCAGCCTTTCTGGAAGAAGGAGGTGAGACATTGTTTATATAAGTTCATAAAAATGCAAATATAAGTTCATAAAAATGCAAGTTGTATGTGCCACGTTTTTCTTGAATGTCTCCCTCAACATGGCATATAACACAAATTGCAAAAAATAGTGTGCAGTTGCATTGCACATTGTTAATGCCTGTAAAATACTTTTGAAATGGAGTTTGCTTTTTGCCTTTTTGAGACAGGTGTAGAATGCATAATGTATAGAGATGAATGCTTCTCAAACTGTTGGCCATCATGGGCATGGACATGTCTCCTACCCTCTACATGACTGTGGTCAGGGACATGTCTCCTACCCTCTACATGACTGTGGTCATGGACATGTCTCCTACCCTCTACATGACTGTGGTCATGGACATGTCTCCTACCCTCTACATGACTGTGGTCATGGACATGTCTCCTACCCTCTACATGACTGTGGTCAGGGACATGTCTCCTACCCTCTACATGACTGTGGTCATGGACATGTCTCCTACCCTCTACATGACTGTGGTCATGGACATGTCTCCTACCCTCTACATGACTGTGGTCATGGACATGTCCTACCCTCTACATGACTGTGGTCAGGCACCTTCATTAGCAGCCTGATCCACCACGGCGCTTCAGGTCTTTAATATCAGCAGCTATCAGACGGCTCAATGCCCTCGCTGGCTAGACACTGGACCTGAGTCAGCTACCAGTACTACAGAAATACTACTATTTAGTACTAATATAAAAAAAGCATAAACAGCCATCTCCTTAGTGGAATCTCATAAATATACTTGGCAGAACTTAGTTTAATTTTTTCAGATGACAACTATCAAAGCATACCTTTTGCATTTGTTTCAGAAATTCTCATGATATGTTGATTAATTCAGAAAAAAGGCTAAAAAGAAGTCTTAAAAGTGAGGGTGTACTGCGGTTAAACATAATCCAAATGTAAGAGGTTTGCAACATAAAAAATATATATATTATTTTGTTTAGTTCCGTTGGAGGGCGTGTCCAATTTGAGACAGAAGAGAATAGGGAAGTATGATGCTGAGCTGGAATGGACCAGAATCCCACTGGACAAACAACATGGATTCATCACTCACTACACCATCTACTACTCAACGCTGAACAAGACTCACTTTCAGACACACAGTAAGACAATGATCCAGAGATGCAGTCCTGCCTCTTTAGGAATATTGTGTGTTGTCCATGTAATTTCAATGTCAACTTTTTCTTCCTAGTAGAACTACAGACAGTGTGGGCATGCCTATTCACAGTCCTATCTTCACTGCTGATTTGACTATTATATGTGTCTGTTTTGATTTGACAGCAATAAAGGTCTCTCCAGACACCTACTCCTATACGTTGAAGTCATTAGCCAGTCACACCAAAGTTGTCGTTCGGGTCGGGGCGTCTACAATCAAAGGCGAAATGAACTCCACCGAACTGTCATTTATCACTCGGAAATATGGTGAGTGTCTTTACTATTACAGTACTGGTATGTTACTATACATGTATACATCTATAGTGTTTTGTTACCCAGAAATGCATTGGCAACGTTGCCTTTTAGGCCTGGTATTTCTACTACACTCGATACTGTACAATTCATCTTACCTCACTGACTTAATCTGGGTTCCTGTGTGAAATGTCTGTCAGATCGACTGCTGTCAATCATCTCTCTGCATAAAGATCCCAAGGTTCCCAAGACTGTAGTAGTGTTCAATATTGTCTCTGTCTCCCATCTGTGTTTATCTCTTAGCTCCAGGGGAGATCGAGGGCATCGTGGTGGGAGTTTGCTTCGCCTTCCTGTTTATCGTAGTCCTGACAATGCTCTTCTGCATTTGTAAAAAGAACTGGTGAGTCACAGCTACATAAACCTCTGAACCGATGTAGGACAGTGAAATGAAATGTCCCCGTCTCCCAAACGCTTGCCTTGAACAAGTCTTTTTGTTTTTTTCTCTTGCCCTACACTTCGTAGCATCAAGAAGATGATTTGGCCAGATGTCCCAGACCCGTCCAACAGCACCATCGCTACCTGGTCCCCGGACTTCCCCTCCAAAGTAAGCAGGCACCCAACTCTGTGTTGGGGGTCAAACAGGATGTCCACATTCAAACATGCTGTATTACTATCTTGCACTCGGCTCGACAAGTGAAGGCCCTTTATTAGTCATATGTACAAGACACTGGTACCATGCTCAAAGGGTGGACAGTCAGATACCCCATTTAAAAATAAATGTGCATATTTGTCATATGAGCATGATAAGGGTATCAAGTACAATGAAGTGCTTTAGCTGCACCCAATATGGGTCTCAAAACATATGACCCTGAGATCATGAGTCTCATGCTGAGCTCTGAGTCTGAACAAGGCTCCAGCGCCACACCTTGGTGTGTGTGCGTTTACAAGTGAGCAATCACACTTTGAAGAGTATGCAAATCCAATTCATTAAAGCTGCAGTCATTGATTTTATTCACATTGTCAACACTAATTAAAACCATTTGATATATCAGATTGTTTCACTGAACCATAGTGTCCTACTTTAATGACTCAGTGGCCTCTCTGTTGTTATTCCAGCATTTCCCCCTGAGCCTTATACGGCTCTGGCCATTCATTATAGCCATTAGTTTGTACACAAGCGCGAGTCTCTTACTGCCATCAAGTGTAATTTATTGGTAAAATAAAAGAGATCACAGCTTTAAAAAGGTAAAAAGCAATCATGTGGCAAAGTGCTCAATACAACCTCAGGCACAATACAACTCTGTCTGTCCATACTGCAAAAGAAATGCAGGACCGGCATTTACCCCAACATTCATATACCCCCCAACCTCCCCAACATTCATATACCCCCAACCTCCCCAACATTCATATACCCCCCAACCTCCCCAACATTCATATACCCCCCAACCTCCCCAACATTCATATACCCCCCAACCTCCCCAACATTCATATACCACCCAACCTCACCAACATTCATATACCCCCCAACCTCACCAACATTCATATACCCCCCAACCTCCCCAACATTCATATACCACCCAACCTCCCCAACATTCATATACCCCCCAACCCCCCCAACATTCATATACCCCCCAACCCCCCCCCAACATTCATATACCCCCCAACCTCCCCAACATTCATATACCCCCCAACCTCCCCAACATTCATATACCCCCAACCTCCCCAACATTCATATACCCCCCAACATTCATATACCCCCCAACCTCCCCAACATTCATATACCCCCCAACCTCCCCAACATTCATATACCCCCCAACCTCCCCAACATTCATATACCCCCAACCTCCCCAACATTCATATACCCCCCAACATTCATATACCCCCCAACCTCCCCAACATTCATATACCCCCCAACCTCCCCAACATTCATATACCCCCCAACCTCCCCAACATTCATATACCCCCCAACCTCCCCAACATTCATATACCCCCCAACCTCCCCAACATTCATATACCCCCCAACCCCCCCCCCAACATTCATATACCCCCCAACCCCCACCAACATTCATATACCCCCCAACCTCCCCAACATTCATATACCCCCCAACCTCCCCAACATTCATATACCCCCCAATCTCCCCAACATTCATATACCCCCCAACCTCCCCAACATTCATATACCCCCCAACCTCCCCAACATTCATATACCCCCCAATCTCCCCAACATTCATATACCCCCCAACCTCCCCAACATTCATATACCCCCCAACCTCCCCAACATTCATATACCCCCCAACATTCATATACCCCCCAACATTCATATACCCCCCAACCTCCCCAACATTCATATACCCCCCAACATTCATATACCCCCCAACATTCATATACCCCCCAACCTCCCCAACATTCATATACCCCCCAACCCCCCCAACATTCATATACCCCCCAACATTCATATACCCCCCAACATTCATATACCCCCCAACCTCCCCAACATTCATATACCCCCCAACCTCCCCAACATTCATATACCCCCCAACCTCCCCAACATTCATATACCCCCCAACCCCCCCCAACATTCATATACCCCCCAACCTCCCCAACATTCATATACCCCCCAACCCCCCCAACATTCATATACCCCCCAACCCCCCCCAACATTCATATACCCCCCAACCTCCCCAACATTCATATACCCCCCAACCTCCCCAACATTCATATACCCCCCAACCCCCCCAACATTCATATACCCCCCAACCCCCCCAACATTCATATACCCCCCAACCTCCCCAACATTCATATACCCCCCAACCTCCCCAACATTCATATACCCCCCAACCTCCCCAACATTCATATACCCCCCAACCCCCCCCCCCCCCAACATTCATATACCCCCCAACCTCCCCAACATTCATATACCCCCCAACCTCCCCAACATTCATATACCCCCCAACTTCCCCAACATTCATATACCCCCCAACCTCCCCAACATTCATATACCCCCCAACCTCCCCAACATTCATATACCCCCCAACATTCATATACCCCCCAACCTCCCCAACATGCATATACCCCCCAACCCCCCCCCCAACATTCATATACCCCCCAACCCCCCCCCCCCCCCAACATTCATATACCCCCCAACCCCCCCCCCCCAACATTCATATACCCCCCAACCTCCCCAACATTCATATACCCCCCAACCTCCCCAACATTCATATACCCCCACCCCTTATCTCCCCCTGCAGCCAGACACACCTAAGGAGAGCGCCCTGGCCGACGTGAGCGTTGTGGAGGTGGACGTGTTTGACGGCAAGTCCCTGTTCGAGGAGGACAAGGCCTGCCTCCCCCTGAAGAAGGACAAGTACCTGTCCGAGGAGCACAGCAGCGGCATCGGAGGCTCCTCCTGCATGTCGTCTCCGCGCCAGAGCGTGTCCGACAGCGACGAGGGCGGCGACTCGGGCCAGACCACCGCCAGCACCGTGCAGTACTCGTCGGTGGTGGCGTCCAGCGGCTACAAGGGCCAGAACCCCGGGCCGTTCCCCCAGAGCCAGACGCAGCAGCAGCACGCCTTCACCCGCTCAGAGTCCACCCAGCCCCTGCTGGACTCCGAGGAGCACCCGGACCTGCCGGGTCAGGAGGGCAGCGGACAGGCCCAGCGCTACCCCCGCAACCCCTACTTCACACGCTCGCCCGGGGGCAACGACCACAGCAGCCGCCAGGATGCACAGTTCAACCAGATGGAGATGGAGGAGCAGGGGGGCTTCGCCCTGCTTAGGTTCAGCCCTCTGGAGGAGGGCTCTCAGCAGACCACGCCCACAGAGGAGGGGCAGTCGCCTGACGGACAGCCCGCAGGCCCCGCCTCTAGCTACAGGCCTCAGCTGAGCGGCTACAGGCCGCAGTGAGAGGAGACAGCGTTGGGATCGTTATAGTAGTAGTTATAACAGCGTTGGTATCTGTTGGATGACGCGTTTTATTTTCCGCAATTTCCTCTGTGCCTTTGTTCATTTCAAAGCATTAAAACGCTCTATTTCTGTAGAATAATTTCACTATAGTACTTTTGCACCAAACCAAAATGGCAATCATGGCTTCTTGGACAGTCAGCATCTTAATACTTTATGGCCACTTTTCCATACAGTCACCATAGTATAATGTATATATTATGTACAGTATATTACACATATATGTAATCAACAGGCATTGTCATTCACAACGATACACCTGTAAGCAATCAAATGTTATATTGCCAGAACGGCATATCCCCAGTGTGCCATTTCACTCAGTCATGATGAGGACTATTGTCATTTACTGTATATCTGCGAGGTCTCCATGCATTTCAACTTTTCATGGCAACACCTTGTCGTCTGTGCTGGTCTATAGTGTATATTGACTTGCTCATCATGCCTTCATTCAGCTTCAGTCTTTGTCCAAAATGAATTGGCTGCCTGATGTGGCCTATGCTTAACTTCAAACATCAAAGTGCTGTGAAGAATAATTTCAAGAGAAAGGACTTGAAAGAAGAGGAAGCCTGTCCTGTATGTTCACGCACCTCCCTCCCTCTAAAGTGTGCTACTGTGTCTGTGTATGCTTGAAATACTGGATTTCAAAATGTTTGAACTACCTTATTGTTGTCAGGTAATATCATTAACTTGCCATTATGTTGACTTACCTTTACCTAAATACCTTTTCTCATCGGTTTCATTTTCATTTTTTACTGTTATATGCAGAGTATTGCAGAAAAGGTTTATATTTGTTACTGATTTATCTTTGTTCATTTTAGCTTTATTCTGTCATGAATTTTATGAGGACTGAACATTTGCATTTTATTTTTTGACCTGTTTATTGAGGAAACACCAGAACGTACCTCTTTTCCCAGATGTTTTTAGTCAAGAACTAAGCTTTGCAAAAGAATTGTTACAAATATTTTGGTTCTTGAAAGCTAGCACGGTATCTACACTCTTTACACTACTTTAGACATTAAACAGAAAACATGATACTTCACTGCATGCAACCAGATATGTGCCCTTTTTGGGGCATGACTTGTGAATGTGTCATATTATGCAGTTATGGAATAAACCACCCAATAAACCAACCATCTGCCGCTGACTTCACTGTGGTCTCATCTTGAGTTGAGAATGCCTCCATGTCTATGATTTAAAACAAAATGTATAGCTCATCATGTATGACACACATTCTACATACATACTACATGATACATGCATACTACCCAGTGCCTCTCAATATGGAAAGACAGACATCTTTCTAATGACTGACACCAATTTTAAAGTTTTAAAGATAATCAAGATAAAATAAGTAGTTAGAAAAGGTGCTCAGAGAGCACAGACCTCTGCCCCTGAATGCATTTCGTGGCTCTGTGCCAAAATTGAATGGGCTCTAAATTGGCCCATGCTGCACCCCTCCACCGAGTTTCATGAAAAGCAGTCTGGTTGTTTTTGTGTAATCCTAGTCCAAGAAATTAATGGAGGTGAATGGCCAGTCAGGCTGTGTTTGGGGGCCCGTGGACCCGACCTGTGATTGGGATCTGCTCCCAAATTAAAGGGATTATAAATTGGCCCATGCTTTACCACTCCATTGAGTTTCGTGAAAATTGGTCAGGTAGTTTTTGCGTAATCCTGGTTCAAAAAATGAATGGAGGTGAATGGCTGGCTGTGTTTGGCCGGCTTGTGAACCAAAACCGTGCTTCGGATCTGCTCCAAAATTTAATGGGTTCTAAGTTGGACCATGCTACACCCTTCCACCGAATTTCATGTTTCAGCTGTCTCTGGGGTGGAGGTAATGAAACATCTGAGATAAAATGGCTGATAACTGATATGAAAAGCCTCATTGTTTCCACTTGTGTGTACATATGCCCAGATGACTGTTTTCAGTAAGCCAGAGTGACTCATCCCTGACATATTTCCTGCAAGAGTAGCCTGGGACAGTTCAAATAATATGACACAGCGGTGCACTGATGTGCAGTTAAACTCCCACACAGACGCCGTGACTCTGATCATGACTGCAAAGCCCAAAGGCACGGCGTCCTTAAACAGTCTGGACCTGCCAAACTCTCCTTCCCAGGGAATCTATTCATAAGATCACGGTGCACTGCATCACTCCTCCTGGCCCATATCGTGAATCTCATTAGGCAGAAATGTTGCATTAACAGTATCCTACTCTGTCCCAAACCCTCATAATTCACTCACAGTATAGAGAGCTTGTTTCATTACTTTATGAAATGTTTGAATGCCCAAATAAAAACAGCTTCAGCGATCTCTGAACCCCACAGTTCACCCAGACTATTTTGGCAAACCTTTGTCAACCTAAAACTAGTACCATAACTATGTTGTTGAAAGAAGCAAGAATATTTGATCAAGATCTACAGTACATAAAACTAACACAATTCTAGGTCAACAATTCAACTGTGTTGCTGTTTAATCTGGTATTGCGCCACCAGCCCCAAAGCACCTACAATTCCTCCCACAGCTCCTACCTCAGATGTAATAATCACCCAAAGACCACCCAGCCAAAATAACTACCCCTACCATGGCAACATACAGCCCCCCTACCATGGCCCCAAATAATTCCCCCAAGACCACCGAGCCAAAATAACTACCCCTCCCATAGTCGCAAACAACCCCCCTAAGACCACCCCAGTCAAAATAACCTCTACCATGGCCCCAAACAACCCCCCTAACCACCCCAGCTAAAATAACTACCTCTACCATGGCCCCAAACAACCACCCCAGCCAAAGGGCCACCACCCACTCCTTCATATGTTCCAAGATATGGAGAGAGGGCAGCCTGTGCCCTGTGAATGATAACAGGGCTGGGATCTAAATCTTTCTTTGGACAAGCTCTTCAGCAGCCGTGAACATGTCCATGTTTCCTCTCTCCCCCATAGGTACCTGTTCTCATGCCCAGATCCAGGTCATTCCCTCGGGTGAACAGAACCATACCCTAATCGCTCACAGCTTTTTTCAAAGACCTTCACTAATCTTCCCCATAACACTGGTCCTCTTCAGTGTAGCGACCAATGGAGACCCCCCAGAGGAAGACATGGGGGCTGGCGTGCACATGGAGACACATCTATCAACCTCTGTGTGGATCTGGTCGGGGGTTAAGTGTGTGTCACAGGAACCCAATTTGTCTATGACTCAAGAGGCTCTTTTCTTCAGCTCTTCATGTTCACCACTTCTGTCTTGCATGTCCTGGTTGTGGAGCTGGAGCTTTTGCCCGACCTGAAGACATGCGGCCAGACCAGAACGATGTACTCATCCCAGATCCATGTCTGCCGGTCAGCAAAGTTTTGACATCTTCATGATGAACAAATGGAGACGGGATTAACAGTACATTAAATAATGTAAAAGCTAGTAGACTAGTCTTACTGGTTCTGTCTTTCACATACTGTAAGGTACCCTGAACAGCACTCACCTTGGACCAATGTGGTCGTCTTGTGGTAGGTATTTAAGGTTGTGAGAAGAAGGCACTATAGAGATAGAGACTTCATATACTTTCACTATCAGTTTGCCAGACATTAGTCATGGCTGCTGCTCCAGTGATAGTGGCTCCCACCACCTAGCTAGCTATGCACTGTGTACAGACACCACCCACGTGGACACAGGGGTCAGGGGTCAGATGTCATGGGAGTCATAGCTGGCTAGCGTTCAGGGAAGGGATCCGGCCGATTCCCGAGGCTGGACCATGGATGTATTAACAGAACTGGACCCAGCAGTAGAGCAACTCGGATGGCGCTGAGTGGGCGTGGTCCGCGATGCCCGCGCGCCTCTGTGCATTTCATATCAATGGCATGAATCAAGATGTCAACCTTCTGATCTGAGCAGGTCAGCACGCACCCTCCTGTGCGATTCTGATCATCTGATTTGAGTTGATTTTCCTCAAATAAAGCACCTGATTAATTCTGTATTGGGTGTGTCCAGATAAGCCGCCGTGTCTTGGTCAACTTACTTCACTACCTAAAGGTAAGTGCTGTGCACAGGGCAGGCAAGCAAAATAACAGCTATGTCCATCAGCCATAAGCCAGGCTGAATCTGGACTGGCTTTAAAGGAGTGACAAGATTTTCCTCTGCATCTTGACCTGGAGATATCAAATGAAATTCAGTGTTTTGCTACAGTACCTCTAGTAAGAACAGATGTTTTAGAAATCGCACAAAACAGACACCTTACCAATGTTGACAGGAAGACGGTCTAACGTCTACTAGGATGCAAAAGTTTGGGTGAGTGTGTTATACCTATAAGCAGGACAAAAGACAGCTAGACTCGAGGTGTAAGAAAGGTATCTTTGTTGGATACAACGTGAATAGCCCAGCATATACGGTCCTGAAAATAGGAAAATGAAAAAGCATACAATAGACTGGTGAAGTTTGTGTCCAAAACGATTGTAGAGCAGCAGACAGACTGAAAAGGTGCATGATGAAGATGATGGTAATTTTGGGATGAGGGGGGCTAGCATGACCAGACAAAATACTTATGTAACATTCCTTTCCCCCCTACAAGCCCAAGTAAGTAAGCCTTTAAGAACCAACCTAGTGGCCCATAGGGCAGGAGCCTACTTCCTGTTTCTGTAGCGTGAGGCAACTTGATGTACACGTACACCCCCTGGACATGACGCTAGTATATGTATATATAGCCAGCTCAGTGGCCTTACGGTTAGAGTGTCCGCCCTGAGACTGGGAAGTTGTGAGTTCGATCCCCAGCCGAGTCATACCAAAGACTATAAAAATGGTACCCGATGCCTCCCTGCTTAGCACTCAGCATCAAGGGTTGGATTAGGGGTAAGTCCCTGCGAAGTCCAAGTGCCTGTTCGTTATAGATTTGATAGAGGAAATGCATTTCTAAGGTCAACCGCCAACACACATTGTGGAGAAATATAACAGAAGCTCTGAATTAAATCAATGCTACACATAAACCAATAAAAAAATATCCATATAATGCAAAATATACAAAATGACAATCCAGAGTTTTTCCTGACCATCTGACTTGAGCTAACAGAAGTGGCTAGGAGCTGGACAGTTACTTACAGCTCTGGACTACTAAAATACATAAAACATTCATAATAAAAGTGTATATAAACATACATTACATAAACACATTAGCTTTTCCAAAATTATAAATTGGGAGTGACGAAAGCCGAGACCATGAACCTGGAAAGCTCAATAGCTACTTAAGTTTCTGAGTGTTGCAACTGTGAACCAACTGTTCACATTCCTCCTCACGCCTCTTCCACCTGCCCTGTTCGAACATGTTCACAGTAACGTATGCGGTGAGTGGTCCTGTCTTGCTGTGCTGCTTCCCTTCCAACAGAGGCCTGCTGTCCTCGTTGGAGTTCGACGCCTCTCTTCCCCATGCAGCTGACCTTTCCTCTGGGCCTTGGTTCCGATAGGGGCTGTGGGGACGGTCTCTTAAGACTGTGAGGTCCGGTCCAGGGAGGTCAGTAGGGGCTGGGTCCGGGGGGAGCCTCTCACAGCCACTGCAGCTGAAGCTCGCCTCGTCCTCGGTGCTCTCAGTGGTCAGCTCCTGGTTCTCCACCTGTCTGTCCTCCTCACCCCCCAAGGACGCTGGGCCGGTGGCGGTTGTCACGGTGTCCACGTGACAGATGTAGATCCAGTCACCTTCCCCGGGTTCACCGGTGGCCCGGAGTAGCGGAGTGAGGAAGATACGTTTCTGAAAGGAAACAATAGTGTTAGGATGAAGGGAAGTGAAGCCTGGCAAGACAAGACCCAGGTCAATGACGGCCTTCATCAGAAAACACCTCAGATCATGATTCAATAGATTTATCTCCTTAAAAATGTTATTGATAAATAATGAATCACATCAATGTGGCGTTTTTCAAGATGTTAAAAGCATTTAGAAAAGTGTCACATATTGCTGATTTTAATGAATGAACTGGAACATTAACAAGGACTTAAGATTCTTTGGAGGCTCTCTTGCTGGATGGCCTATCTGCTCCAAAGGACAAAGAGGTGAGGTCTTTGTCAGTCAAGTCAGTAAGATTGTGTGTGTGACAGTGTGTTTACCAGCTGGCAGCTCTCTGTGGACCACATGGCCAGGGAGCTGAGGCCGGGGTCCGGCACCACCTTCCCCCGGAACCGCCTCCACCTGGGGCGTCACATTAGAGATATCAGCTCACATGGGGAACCCCGCTACAGCACATCAACGATTCAAGGATCTTTGTCATATGTACGAAGATACAGGTACCACGTACAATGAAATGCATCATATCATAGTTTACAGTCTCAAAAGCTAGCAGAATGTGTCTAACAGGTCAAAAAAGTACCTAGTCCCTAATTCCATCGAGGGAGAATGTTGAGGCTTAGAAGATGCTTTTTTATGAAGATCTTTTAAAAGTAAAAAAGTCACACTCCTCTGCTGTGATTTAAAGCAATACAAAGCGTTTTCTCCGGTCTTCTCGGAACTGCGCCCCCACAGGCTCTGCGAGTAAGTGCACTGTCGTACTGTCGTAAAGTTATCAGATTGTCCTTTTTCTGGCTTCCTCGTGATGTTTCGCTTCGGTTTTCTCCATGGTTTTCTCACCTCTGCCATGATATCATTGAGCTAAAAAACGCATGATATCCACAGACGCTGGAATAGTTAGCTACTACTGTGTTGTTTAAGCACAACGTTGCGCATGCGCACTTCCACTGAATGCTGCGTCCCGGGGGCGTGAGTTTTAAAAGGTAATACATGTCAATGTATTATCTTTCTGAGTAGACTGTTTGGACGATTCAGCTTACTTTTAGTAAATCTAATTGGAGAATTAGCACCAGACATGTTTGTAAAGGTCCAAATATTGCGATGTATTGCTTTAATAGACCAAGGTTTCGGCAAAGGCTCTTGAATCGCAGCAGAGGACAAAATTTGAGTGTGTGACTATAATTTTTTACTGTTGATGTTCCGTTAGTCTGCACCTCTGAACGTTTAGGGTGTGCTGCACTCACTACAGTATATGATCTTATATAAAATATATTGATATATGATCTTATATTGATAGCAATACATCTGATGACGTGGAATCCGGATATGAGTGTCTTACTGGATGACGCAGCAGAGTCCGGTGACCAGCAAGAAGACGATTCCAAACCCTCCGCCGCCAACGAGTAAAGGAATAAATGTGGCACCTAGCAGGAGAGAGGAAGACTTTCAATATCACACACACTCAAGCTAAAACATGCTCTAGAGATGAGGACCAGCGCAGCATCAAATAGCAGGGTACTGGAGCACACGGATCATCTTCAAAAACTTTATGAGGTGCACAAATCACCTGAGTTTATAGAGGACAGGCAAAACGAGCCCTCAAAAGTCAAAATAGCGCAACACAAAGCAGCGATACACAAGAATGGACTATGTGATCGCACGCCATTATTCTACTGCCATGGCTATTGATGAGCCGAGGAGAGGTTGGGAAATGGCTAACACAGTCAGCGAGCAATAACCCACCAAACTGGATGTTCAAGATGTGGTGTTCAAGCTGTCATCAAGAAACGTGTAGAAACTAGGTAAGTTGAAGTCTAAATGCAGTGGAAGACCCACAAAGCTGTCTGCATTTGCTGAACAGTAGGTCACTTCCTTAAGTCACTTCCTTAAGGACAGAAGGAAATCCAGTGAAGCGCTTGCTCTGCATCTGTCATCTGACACCAAAATACACGTTTCGACCATGAGAAGAAGTCTTATAAGAAATGGTCTTGTAGGGCATGATGCAGCTAAACGTTGCTCAACATAAACTGTGTTTAAAGCACGATAGAACTGTAAACACAAATTGCTTAGATGACTCAACTCGAAGACTTACAGGTTGGGATCGAACAACATGTGTGTTGGCAAGCAAACTACAGTACATCAAAAACCTAGAAAGAGCCAACTAGGAGACTGTCAACCTCAAGGTAGAGAGCTGCTGTGATAACTTGGTAAATACAGTTAATCTTGAGCAACAAAACATATGTGGCTGGTATTTTGTGCTTGTTTTATTAAATTAAGATTATTTTAAATGAAGTGTCTGCTGGCGATGGTCAAACAGTGGCAACCACTGTCTACTAGCCTCTAGTCTGACTCACCAGATGGAGGTTTTGGGGATAAGCCTTGTCATTAGGTTATTACTGCCCAATCAGTGGTAACGGGAGATTCTCCTGGCCCAATCAGATTCAATCCAGACTACGTGAAACAACAACAACCTAGCAACCGCTCCGCCCAAGACGATTGTGATTGTGTGAAATACAGCATCCCCCCCCCCCTCTTCTCTGAATGGTAGAGTCCAGCCAGACCTTTCTCCAGCACTGACTGGGTCATCAAACCTTTATTTAACCAGGAATGTAAAAACCCATTGAGTCCGAGGTCTCTTTTTCAAGGGTGATCTGGCCAAGAAGGCTGAGCACAATTCCCGTCATACATACTGAGCTGAGGCCCTTCGGTGCTGACACAGTGTAAACGAAGTGTGGAGATAGGTCTGCCTAGGCTACGTCTAGTAACAGGTGTCCACTATCCCATGCAAGCTCTGATGCTAGCTTTCACTTAATAAGCTTAAAAAAAGGACCAAAAAAAAGCAGAAGCGCTGTTAAGGCATTAGGTGCATTTCAGATGGCAGATATCTGTACATCAAAAGCAACCAAAAATACACCCCATATTGCCATGCAGGTCTTGGCGGTGGGTGGGACCTACCGTATCTGTTGGTAGGGAAGTGAACGACGGTGCTGTCAGTTGCCCCGGTGACGGCCCTGGCCCTGACGTAGGCGCTGTACTGCGTGTCTGGTTGGAGATGCTCCAAATGGAAGTCCTGCTTGTCGCCGTTCACAGTCACATCTGGGGATAATCGAGAGCAGTCATGGACCCCGCACTACGTGTTGTCATCGTGACAATGTTTAAATAAACGTCAGGGAGACGTACTGAGCTGAGGCCCTTGGGTGCCGGCCTTATAGAACAGGGTGTAGCTGACCACTGTGCCGCTGCATTCCCCCTGATGAACCACTGACCAGCGGAGCCGGGCGCCTGAGTCCTGGGGATCGACATGCAAAGAGATGTTCCCTGGACCTGACATGGGGTTAAAAACAAGAATATGATTGTTGTCATTTTCAAAAGGGAGGGTTAAGGTACATAACCATACTTTCATATAAATACAGTATATGACATATAGAAGAAATAACCCCTGTACTGTACCTGCTTCCTTGGAGCATTCTTGAACACGGTATTCCGGTCCAGTCTTATCATGGAAGAGTGGAGTGACGGTTATGTTGTAGCGTTTAAACGGTTGCAGGCCTGCGAGAAAGGGAAACAACAGCTCCCAGGAAATGAGCACAATGCTTGTTGGAGGACTGATAAGCTGAGTAGTGGTTATAGTATGCTTATGCAATTATCACAAGACATCTTTAAAAGCCTCTAAATCTCTTCTCACACATGAATCAATAAACCACAAGTATGGTCAGTTAAATCAGCCTCTGCAAGTAAGAATGCACTACAGCTACATCTAATACTGTGGCTATTAAAACCCACAAGCCCATAACTAGTACTCTTGCCTCATTTACAAGAAACCCACCCACCCATCCACCCATCCACCCACCCACCCACCCACTGTCCAGGAATTTACATCCAAACACCTTGGGCCTTTGTCTTTGTAATTTGTCACCTCCCCCCAGGTCCCCTGCAAAACCCAGTTTTCAGTCATGTAAAACACCTCAGCTCTCCCTCTTTTGTAATTGTGAGCACACTCTGCATAGCTCTTCCTCATCTCTTTGTTTAGGTCGGAGGGGCCCCACCTTGGTCCTCCTCGTCCTGATTCAGACTTTTGTTTTCTTTGTTTTCTCATGTCACATGTCTTTACTCTTGGCCACGCCTGCCATTCATGTACAATGCAGTAGCCAATCACATCCTGGAAACACTGTACCTTTGTTTGGACTGTACATAAGCCACAGCCAGAAGTGACTGACTTCACTTCTCTGACAAACCACCTTTGTTTGCGTTGTTCAGGAAGTCCTTGCGCAAGTATTTGATTTCATTCAATAAACCAGACTCAACCTTTTGAACGTATCTTGGTAAATCTTTGGACTAGACAAGTCTAAAATACTATCACAGTTTGGCGACGCGGATGATCTGGGAGGACTACCTGCGTGTTGCCGGGATTCCAGTGGATAGGACTGATCGACAGACGTGTCGGTCCATATGGGCTTGGAAAATCAATTTTCTCTCTTGCGCCAGAGCGCTAGCCGAGATTATTTCCTCAGTTCTGCCACTGGATTCCTGAGGCTCACAGGTACGTTTAAACGAACCCTCTTGTGGTTCTGAGTTGTATTTGCCTTGATTTGGTTCAGTTGTGTTGGTCTGGATTGGTTGAAAACAGGAAACCCCAGCGTGGGTATTAAGTAAGTAACTATCCAAGGAGATGTGAACAGCAATATACATATTTATATCGTATTGTCGTTTTGACTTCGTCCTTGTTTAGGCTACCGGGGGATCTCTTCAGAAGAGGTGTAATTTTGGGTTAGGGACTCGCTCCCTTACAGTTGATGTAGACTACAGTTTAGATTGTTTATCGGCTCGGCTGTAGTTAAGAAGTGAGAGTGCACTTCTAGGATAACGTTTTGGGTTGCTTTAGTTCGATGTTCCAGAATTAGCACAAAAGGGAACCTGTTGAAGTTCGCAGATAGTGCGATTTCCACAGGGCTGAAGTTCGCAGTGAGTGCGATTTCCACAGGGTTGAAGTTCGCAGTGAGTGCGATTTCCACAGGGTTGAAGTTCGCAGTGAGTGCGATTTCCACAAGGTTGAAGTTCGCAGATAGTGCGATTTCCACAGGGTTGAAGTTCGCAGTGAGTGCGATTTCCAAATGGGTTGAAGTTCGCAGTGAGTGCGATTACCAGCTAATCTCCGGAGTGTCTGTTTTTTGTCCCCGAACGGGGTTGTGTTGTGTTTGTCTAAGCGCTATTTTTCGCCGGCTCAGTGGGATTTTTGATTGCATTTTTTGAGCCTCGGCTCTTGATTGTATGTTTGTTACGCGCGCCATGGATCCAGGTAAAGTATTTTAAAGTATTGTTTTGTACCCTTTTTAGACTGTTAAAATTCTGCTAGATTCCCAGTAGGCTAGCTAACTGGTTGCCTAGGAGACGCCGGAAAACAACTCCCGGTGATCCGCCTTGAGCCAGAGGGAGAACAAAGAGATTCCTGACTGAGTGAGTACTAAGCGAATTTAATGTCTTAATGTGTGTTTCTTTCGAAATTGTATTCTTTCCCGCCGTGAGTTAACCATAAGGTTTCCTTTCATTGCTGTTTTGGGGTTTTGGGCTGCGTCGTGGTTATTTAGGGATTTGTTTCTTTAAATTTCCCCGCGCTGCCAAAGACAACTTCCGGGTCATACATGCAACATTTTGGGATCACCACTAGGTGTCCCTGTAACCCCGGCTACTAAAATATGCTAGAGGAAGTCACAGAATTCTACTGCTAAACGTGTCTAGCCTGAGGAGATTGTTGCGCTCAAGCATTATTCTGCGAGCGTTTGTTGGCAGATTTTCGTTATGTGCTAAAGCATTTTCGATTTCTTACATCCATATCTGACATTTAGTGTTAAATTTTTAGCTAAGATTCGGGCTCAGCTAGAGGTGGTTGAGATGTCTAGGTTAAGGGAAAAGCCTGTTAATACTATAGACTGGTCTGTTTTTAAGATTTGGGAGAGAGTAGCACGAGAGCGGGTTTTTAGGTCAGGAAGGAAAGATAAGGAGATTCAGCAAACAGTCTCTCCGCCATTTCCCCAGCAGAATAACTCTGATTTAAAATTAGATCCCCCCTCGACTCGTTGCTCCGTGCTCACACCCAACAAGGCTGTTCTTCCCCATCTTCATGCTCCCGCCATTAGCCACGCCCCTTCTCTCATTTCGCCGCTTTCTACGAGGTATAAGGAAGATTTGGCTAGAGCTATATCTGAGGCTAAGGTTAATTTGGAACAACTGCAAATGGCTAGAGATAGTCTGGAGGGACCGCAAATACACGCGCCTCTGATACGCTGCCCAAACCCTGTTCCTCGCCCTTCACAAATAAATTATGCAGCTGGTTATGCGGCCTGGACTCCAGAGATTACGGTTTATAGACCCTGGCGCTCTGATGAACTACGTGAAATAGCTAAAACCTTGCCCGATCCAACCAAAGACATTGACGAGTTTGAAAATCTTTTTAACAGTTTAGTTCGTATGTATGAGCCTCACGCAGAGGAAATCGCCATGATCATGAGACAGTGCCTTGGGCTAAAATGGGTGGATGTGAAACATCCGTTTGACATTGCATTGCCTTTTAATCATGCCGATTTTTCTGACCAAAACACTGCGCTGTTGAACAGAATCAAAACTCGATTCCCTAAAAAGATGGATTGGGACCGTATCACATATTGCAAACAAAATTCCGATCAACAGTTCGAGAAATTTTGGGAACGACTAGAATCAGTTTTCGCCGCACACAGTGGCATGGACAAAGCGAACGCCGATTATAAAAAGATTTTGAAACAACAATTGATGAATAACTCTCTCTCCTCTTTGTCCGACCAAGTTAGGTTGATGTGCCACACCTGGGAATCGACTTCTCTCGAAGAAGTTGTTGATCATTTCCGCTATGCGGAGCGTCTTCGTGATCACATTGAAGAGAGGGAGTTGAAAGAAATGAAGCTAGGTGCAGCCAGATTACAAGCTGCTCAGTTACAACAGCTGGACAATCAGACTGCTGGTGCGAGGTGGAACCAACAACGACCACAGTGGCGACAGAGAAACAATAGGAAGCGTTCTGGTAGGGTTAGGCGAGGAAAAAGGTATAATCGAAGTGAAGATAGAGATGATTCATGCTTCCATTGTGGTCAGTATGGTCACTGGATGGCACAGTGTCACAGCTACCGCAGGCAAATTGAAAGGGAGAATCCTGCAACCTGGGATTCGGCGCCACCTGCTGGAGTGAACAACCCATAACAGTCATGACTAGGCCAGGAGGGACCGTCAGATAGAACAGCTGTGAAAAAGGAACAGAAGGTTCATATTTGTCAGTGTCTTAATCTGCATACAGCATCTCCTAACCCAATTTATATATTTTTAAATGGTTATGTTAAATATCTCATGTTTATAGTTTGAGGCACATTCATCGGGCCTGAGTGTTTTTTTCTGAGTGGTATTTTACAGACAACTGTCGTTCCGGGAGTGATGGGTGAATGCCGAACCAGGAGACGGGCACAGGACACCGGAGGTTACTGGCCTGTTTCCCTA
>NC_140241.1:31075753-31103253 GCF_949987555.1 Borostomias antarcticus | reverse complement strand
CAACCTGGACCTTATCTACGACATATTATAAGAAGTTTGACTCACCGAGATCACTTTGGTGTAGTTCGGAGGCCTGTAGAAGAAATTTAAAATCCAGCGCGAGCCAGTATATCCATGTAATGACGGTGATCGGGGCACCGAGAATGCAGTTTCTCAAAATCTATTTTCGGCCGCTAAACGGTTGTTTTCATCAATCAGATTGAATGAATCGACAGTTGAGATTCCTCAACGCGAGCCATTGTTGTGGTTTTCAAATACGGGGTCTTTAGCCTCTGTAATATGATCTTTACGCGCCTTTCCCCACTTGCTCCAGCACGCATGCGCACAGGCCAGCGCGCAGACTGGCTATTCTCCGGCTCACATTCTCTGCGCTACGATCGGATTGTTGCTGACGAATGACGACGACAATATTCTCGGCACCAACAACGATCGTAGCGCAGAGAATGTGAGGGAGAATAGCCAGTCTGCGCGCTGGCCTGTGCGCATGCGTGCTGGAGCAAGTGGGGAAAGGCGCGTAAAGATCATATTACAGAGGCTAAAGACCCCGTATTTGAAAACCACAACAATGCCTCGCGTTGAGGAATCTCAACTGTCGATTCATCCAATCTGATTGATGAAAACAACCGTTTAGCGGCCGAAAATAGATTTTGAGAAACTGCATTCTCGGTGCCCCGATCGCCGTCATTACATGGATATACTGGCTCGCGCTGGATTTTAAATTTCTTCTACCGGCCTCCGAACTACACCAAAGTGATCTCGGTGAGTCAAACTTCTTATAATATGTCGTAAATAAGGTCCAGGTTGTCAAAAACGAGCATTGCCCTTTAAGCTTCTTACTCTATGGCTGAATCCTGGTCAGGTTTGCAAAGTAGTGTCATCCACACCTACTCTGTAATCAAGTTATCTATGTCTCCTCTTGCCAAAATGTACTCTTTTCTCTCCCCCTTATGGTAATTCATAATTGAATGGATTGGTGTAAGCGAGCTCCTCGAACCCATGCTCATACTAATCCACTCCTTTTAAATCTGCGAATGGAGGAGAGCAATTACACACACGGAGAATGCTAAAGAATTGGAAGCCAGCTTTGGACGACGGCTCCTTACCATTGAGACGGGAGAGGACTGTGGCCTCTTTGCTCCATTCACTCCAGGGCGCCTGGTCCAGAGCACAGCGGACGGAGATGCTGTGGTTGGCGCATGGCTCCACCTCCTTAGTAGTCAGATTGCCGATGGAGATGCGGCGGTTCATGATTGTATTGTCCACATGCTGGACGATCATAAAACATGAAAACACACACCTGTCAGTTGCAGACTAAGCAGTAAAAAAAATCACTATCAGTTATGAAATGAGTTATTTCAGAACAAGTTATTTCATAAGTTCCATGTTCTGGTGGTGTTTCATAAAGAAACTAGAATTAAACTACTGGGCTGGCAGAGAGCTGAAACTGTCATGAGAAAATAAACCTCAACAACTTCAGAACATGGTCTATGTTTACTTCTCTACTGACTGGGGTGTATCACAGCACATGGGGTAACAAAGATGGAAGCATAACAATGTGATCCATTAGTAAATGAATGGCATACCTGAGCATACTTGACCTGACAGTTGAACCTACTCAGTTCTAAGTACTTGTTTTCTGGTCTGTCCCATTCAACCCTCAGACAGTTGGAGAACTCTATTGTTTTGGCTTTGACATTCTCAGGAGGTTCAAGCTTAACTTTGGAAAGAAAATCATGTTAGGGCAAATATCTCTGCCAATATTGATCTTTGCTCATGATCCAGCACCATGGCTTCACAATATCTTATCTACTTCAGATGAGGTTTGCCGTTAGGTGTGTTTTGACTTTACTATACGTACTTGTACGCGATGGGTCCATTACATATGACGAGCTGGCATTCCAGCCTTGGCTTATAGCACTCACAGTAACGCTGTACTCATCACACAGGCTTCGACTAAAAGTGCATGACTGGCTGGCAGTGCTGCAGCTTTCACTTTCCGACTTCCCAGTGCTTAAAGTGAAGGTCACAAAGCAACATTATAGTGAAACAGTTAGTGTAACAAAGACATCTGCAAAAAGCAAATACAAAATCCATGCATTTCATTGCTCACCATCCCATATAGACTTTGTAGTTTACTTCCGTTGAGGAGTTATGTACCCATGTACATGTGAACTTCTTCTGTGTTATATATGTGATACATGATATGTTCCTGGGCTTCACTGTTCATGGAAAAGGAGAAAACCCTCAAATATGTAATAGTTGAGCACTGGATTTGGTTGTTGATGACTATTCATTGAGACATCAAAACTAGGAAAACTACTTACAGTATGTGTAGATGTAGGTCCCATCCAGGATTTGTCCAGTGAGGCTGTGACACTGCACTGTGGCTCTCTGAAGAGTGAAATTACGAAGAGACACAGCTGCAAAGGTGGAGTTGATAATCTCGTAGAAGCTCTCATTTATCCTCTTGTTATTTAAAGTCCAGTATATTTGTCCATGGCTGTGTGGGCTTCCTTCGCTCTTGAACATGATCTTGATATCAGAGCCTAGCTCAATATATGGGTCTTTGGGGATGATTTCTCCTGTTCCATCTCCTGGTCATATTGAAATAACAAAGCATGTGTTAATTGTAGTAGCAGCATACAGAGGTATACAGTAGGCTATATGTACAGTACACTTCACATCTGTACAATTTAAGCAAATGTAGCAACAAACATACTGCGATGCTCCCATCAGGGGCGTTCCACAAAATTCTGGGCCCTATACATTAACACTGGGCCCTATACATTAACAATCTGTGGGCCCCGCCCCGCCCTCTTCGATTTTCTTCCACTTAGACACAAGTTGACAGTGCTGACAAGAGACATCTTGTTATATCAATGAGTTACCCTTATACCCCTCAATCCATGTAGCCTACCAATATGAGATGAGTAGCCTACTGTAGGTCCATCCTTATTTACCTTTTGAAAGAGCCGTCACGAGGATACACAGAAATGGGACAGCATACATCTTTGGACCTTGGCAGACAAAGTAATTTCAGATAACGTGGTCAGCCAAGATCATTTAGATTTTGATTCCTTTAAGTCAATGCTGACTCTATGGAGTCAGAAATGACTCATTGATTCAGATATTGAAAATAAACAAAAGGAGAAACCTTGTCTATCAAATTACCAAATATATCATAGCCTATACACGGAGCAAGTTTGCATCACCGGAAAATAAAGAATTTAGCCTACCTCGTTTTCCATTAGTTCGTAAAAACCCTGGCAGACAAACCGACAGCAGCAGTGGAGAGAAGCAGCAACGAGCGAACATTGCTCAACCCATGGCTCAACCACACACAAACGGGAAGTGACATTTGTAATGACGGACATTTTTGGTTTGGCAGCAATATTGCATGATGACGGTTAAGCACCCGGGGACGGGGTAACCTCAGAGCCTGACCGGGGACGGGGTCACCTCAGAGCCTGACCGGGGACGGGGTCACCTCAGAGCCTGACCGGGGACGGGGTAACCTCAGAGCCTGACCAGGGATCGGGTAACCTCAGAGCCTGACCGGGGACGGGGTCACCTCAGAGCCTACCCGGGGACGGGGTCACCTCAGAGCCTGACCGGGGACGGGGTCACCTCAGAGCCTGACCGGGGACGGGGTCACCTCAGAGCCTACCCGGGGACGGGGTCACCTCAGAGCCTGACCAGGGACGGGGTCACCTCAGAGCCTGACCGGGGACGGGGTCACCTCAGAGCCTGACCAGGGACCGGGTAACCTCAGAGCCTGACCAGGGACGGGGTAACCTCAGAGCCTGACCGGGGACCGGGTCACCTCACTGAGCCACGCTGTTCAATACTCAGAGCCTGAGCCACGCTGTTCAATAATCAGAGCCTGAGCCACGCTGTTCAATAATCAGAGCCTGAGCCACCCTGTTCAATACTCAGAGCCTGAGCCACCCTGTTCAATACTCAAGAGCCTGAGCCACGCTGTTCAATACAAACCGTCTTATGACGCCATTACGATTTCAGCACATTTTTGTTCCAAATGTTCCCGTCTCAGCCCTTCTGTACTATAATCCCCAAAAAAATATTTAAACTGAAAATTGATTTTACCTGTCCCATTGGTCTTTAATTTCTAAATAAGTAGGTCACACACTTGATGTATTAGGTGAACATTAGGTGCATATTGCAAGTTCATATCAACAAAGTATTCTTTGACAACATACAAAATGATTACCACTCATTTGAATAAAAATCACTTTTTTTTATACATTTCTTCCAATGTGTACACAATTCAAACAAGTAAATCATTTACTTATTCCAGCACAAAATGCCATTTGCGTGACCAGAAACACGGTCACCTTTGTTCTGAACAGAACCATAGGCTAGTCAACTGCAGGTGAAATTGAAGGCTTACAGAAACAAAAATGTCTCAGGTATTATTTGGATACAAACATGCATTTACAAGATTAGTTGTCATGTGAAAAAAGCTTTTGTGAGTCAAAACAGTAATCAGTGCAAGGTGATGATTCACACAATTCAAACCACAAGTTCCCTCGGCATTAATAATACCTGAACATTCATTAGAGAAGCTTCATCTCAGCCCACATTCTAATCAAGCCTTTTTGCAACAGAAATGAAAAGTATCTTCAGAATGACTGCACATTTTGCTCAATATCAAGCCAAGCGCAAAACATGTTTCATTAAACAATATAAAAACATAAGTAAAACTGAACTAAACATTACTTTTTATAGAGAATTGAAAGAATGAAAAGAATGGTGACGGATGTTTGTTTCACTCCCACTCCTCGTCATCTCCCCCCCCACCTGCAGGCTGCCTGGCGCCGTCCCCCGGGAAAGAGCCACCCTGGAGCAGAGAGAACACCATGAGTGATCACGCACACACACACACGTCACACACACGCGCGCACGCACACACACGTCACACTGCTGCTATGCCAGATGGGATACATGTCCTTTGGTTAAAGTTAAAGTAAAAAAAAGAAAAAGAAAGCACAAAATTAAGCATTCCATACCTTCCTGCTATCAGTAGAAGCAAACGTGGAGCCACTGGGGTTGAACGCTGTGGTACCATGGGCACTGAACGCCACCGTCTCCAGCCATGAGGGAACTTCCTGCTGAGCCTGTCAATCAAAGTTCAATGTTGAGGATGGAGTCTCTCGTTTGAGCTCAGATGCTACTTTAATATGACCGTGAGGAGGAGCCACCTACCCCAGAGAGGACTTTGACCAAGGAGCGTGCCAGCTGGACGTCCCCGTCCGGATCGAAGAAGGACACCGCTCTCCCGGTGTTGCCGCAGCGGCCCGTTCTCCCGATGCGATGGACGTACTCGTCTATGTTGTTAGGGAGGTCGAAGTTCACCACATGCTGGACGTGATCGATGTCCAGGCCACGGGCTGCGACCGAGGTGGCCACCAGGACGGGGCACTTGCCCGTGCGGAAGTCTTGGAGTGCCTGCTCTCGCTCCCGCTGCTCACGGTCACTGTTTCAAGACACCACACTATGTCTCAGTGTACAAAAGGAATCAAACTTTATTGCATCAGGTGCAGAAGTATTCCTTCATTCAATCCAAATGAGCCCAGATCACAGGCCCTTTTCCCAGCAGCCATTTTGACATGTCACTGCAGGGTAAACTGGTGTAATTAATAACATTAACAATGGACCTGTTCCATTTAGGTGGGCCAGGGCCCTGATATGGTGCATGCTGGCTCAGGAATGGCTGTGTCACTAAATTCAACGGGACCGTAATTAATTTTTCCAACTACACTTGTGTTTACCCCGTTATGACATGACAAAATGTCAAAGGCCTATTGACGAGGCAAAGCATAACGTGAAGACGAGACTTACCCATGGATACTTGTAGTTGAAACCTTCTCCTGGCACAGGAACGTTGCAATAAAGTCAGCCTGTCTCTTGGTTTCCACAAACACCATTGTGCGATCCGTTCCTGCAGTGAGTGAGCAACAGTGAATAGGTATACGTCCCAGTCATGGGCTGAACGGATGGTGTGTAACGGGCCGTGTTGCTGGGTACCTGTAGTCTTGAGGACCTCTAGTAGTTGGTCTCTCTTGGAGAACTTGTTCACCTGGATCAACACCTGCTCCACGTCGCTGCAGGCTCCGCCCACCACGCCCACAGCCAGGAACAGGTAGTCCGTCTTGAGGAAGTCCGCAGCCATCCTGCAGCAGAACAACGTTTCCTCCAGTCATAGCGTTTCCTTAACCAACTCTAGAGTGTGACTACGCAACAAACAGCTCACTCAGTCTGGGAGAGGGCTGGCATGAACATATGCAGGGGCTGTGTCAATATTCACACTTTCACAAATCAATACACATGTCGTCAGGACAGACCTCTGGATGTCCTCGGGGTATGTGGCGCTGAACATGAGGGTCTGGCGCTCCTCTTTGGGGGGCATGCCAGGGGAGCCCACCAGCCTCCTCATGTCAGGCTCAAAGCCCATGTCCAGCATCCTGTCAGCCTCGTCCAGCACCAGGTAACGCAGCTTGCTCAGGCCCACCTGGAGGGACGTACAACTTCAGCCTGATGCATCGGCTACAGTAGGAAATAGACTTGAATATGTAGCAGGCCTGTGTGTAATCAAAGCCGTAAATTAAGGGTCATTACCTTTCCTCTTCCAATAATGTCCAGGAGCCTGCCTGGAGTTCCACACAGCACGTTGCACCCCTTCAACACCTCTCGGATGGTGTGGCCGGTGTTGATGCCCCCGTACACCACCACCGGACGCACACAGGTCCTGCACAGACCGGACGACACGGGGATGCAATCACAACCGCTGATTGACAAGACAGATGTTTTGAGGTACACACTAGAGCGCACTCGGGCTACCTACCCATGAGCAAACTTCCTGGCCTCCATGTAGATCTGGTGGATGAGCTCCCTAGTGGGGGCCACTATGATGGCCTCGGGCTCCTGCACCTCGCTGAACCGACTGGCCGCCACACCGTCCACCATTAGTCTCTGCAGGATGGGCAGCAGGAACGCAGCCTGGGGGACGACAGGATCAGACAACTGACATATCAGTCAAGAATGAGCTGGATCAGTTTCTACAGGTAATGACCTTGACCGACGGAGTGACTCACCGTTTTCCCAGATCCAGTCTGAGCACAGGCCATAAGGTCCCTCCCAGCGGAGATGATGGGGATGCCATGCTTCTGTACTGGAGTGGGCTTAACGTAGCCAGACTTACTGACGTTTTTGTTCAGCGAGTCACACAGGGCAGCCTCTTCAAATGTCTGAGAATTGGCAAAACGGGATACATGAACATTCATCCAAAGATATCAGGAGAAAGTGCAGCCCCTGGTGGCGTCATGTTACTGCTGCTGAGCCCACTCCTCTTATTCTGACATGATCATAATGAGAAACACCTCAGGACCGCCCTACTGTACAGTCCACTAATACGAGACCCATGACAGTCCGTTAACACACTTGACTCACCAGGATGGCCTTAGGGGGGTTGCTGCCACTAACATCCACCAGGATGTTGTCATACTTGTCAAAGTTGATGCCCGTCTCATAGTGGGAAAAAATCGAGGCCTCCTCCTCACAGAGGGGAGGGGGTATGTAGGTCACCTTGGGACCTGGGACATTGAGCAGGTAGCAGACAGGTGAGGGCATTGTTCCATTAACACCCCTCCCCCCCCCCCAAAAAAAAGGCATAGCAAAGATTATCCATTCATGAACTCAATGTATAATGTTTGAGAAATCCAAGATCCAAGTATCATGAAAAAAAAAGTTGGGATCCAACACATCTGACAACAGCAGACTAACCTGCATATTCACCGTCACCCTCCGCTCCACCTTCCCCGTCCTTAGTTGAACCTGAAACAGATGCAATACTCCATTCAAATACAAACGGGTCCTAAAAAGCAAACTACCCACAACAGGTCATTCTATCATATTAATTTAACACAAAGATAGAACCTTTAGAGAACACATCTTCATCTTTTCCACGATAACCTGGACAGAAAAATAGTGTGAGAATTCACTGAAAGAACTGAACTGAATGGGAACTGAAAATTTCATGTCATACTTAAACTGGCAAAATACACCTACCTCCTCCACCAAAGCCTCCTCTTCCACCATCTTCACCACCTAACATGAGATTTTTGGCAACAACATACAGGACACATTGAAAAATAGACAATTTCAGAAGGAACAAAAATATTCAAATACTAAATGATTGATCAAGACTGTACCTTGGCGGAATCCTCCCCTACCCCCTCGGCCTCCTCCAAACCCTGAGAGGAAGAGCTCATGTCACCAGACTATCAGAACCACACCAAATTATGTCCCAATAAATACAGTTAAAAACAGGCATGTCCCAGAGACGCTTCACTTAATGTCTAGACAATGTTATGACACTTCAAATATAATAATTGTCTACATTTAACTCCAGCACCAATTTATTTTAAAATCGAAAGCCTCCTACCATTTTCATTTCCTTCGCCATCATTTCCTGAAAAAAAGTTAAATAAATTAGCAAAACAAATATGCAGAAAGAAAACACTGCACAGCTATTAATGTAAGAGTTGTTGATCCTACCCCTCCTGAATCCTCCTCCTCCCCTTGATCCTCTGCTGCCCCCTGATGGCACAAAGTTACAATTTACTTAGATTGGTCAAGTTTATGCACAGGACAAATCAGTTGGGGGCTCAGCTTAGATTCAACTAAATCACTCACCTCTGTCTCCTCCCCGATCACCACTATTCCAGGAACTTGCTCCATCAACCTCTACATAGAACACAAAACCATTCAGTCAAAAACAATTCCACTTGTGGCAAGGTACTATGAGAGCAAATCAAGTCTCATCATTGGAAAGAGGTGAGAAAAATCAGGATTAAACTGCTTTGGGATCATATCTACTAAGAGCATGATGCAATGAGGAAAAAAGCTAATAAAAACATACCATTCCCATTCTCATCATTGCCTATTCAGAAGATAAGCAAATACATACATTTAGGGGAGAAAGGTATTACTTATGAGTGACATGCAGTATTTCAGATATTCTGTCATTGTATTCAATGTGCACACACCTGAAGAGAATGAACTCTTAAAGCCCCCGCTGCCTCTACCCCTAGACCCGCCTCTGCCTGGATTAAGACAAGCAAACAAATGAGTGTGGTATAAAGACAAGGCAGGGTATAAAGACATGGATGAGCTACTGCTTTTAAATCAACACATGTAATTTACCTCTTCCACCAAAGTCACCGCCTCCACTGTTCCAGGAGCTGCCTTGATTATCTAGATTACCAAGAGACCTAATCAGCATTGACACATTCAACAAAGCAGATAACGAGACACCCATGTCTGACTTCCAAAACTATACCTTTTTTTCCAACACTTCTATTGGCAAGAGAGAACATTCATCTTTAGGATTCAACTCTTTACCCAAAAAAGCATGCAAATGGATGAATTTAAAGAATCAAAATACAACTGTTAGTCAGATATACCAGACTTTATAAGAGGCTTCATTAAAATGTGATTAATTACATTGATCAACTAATTATTTTTCATGCTAGCTACAAGTTTTGAAATGTACCTACCAGTACTTGAGGTTTTCCCAGCAAATGTGGTGCTACTGGTACCCTGTGAACAAGAGACATAACGTTAAATCAAACAGAAGCTTCTTAAACACATTCATTTTTGTGTCAAATTAGTTACCTTTTCTTCCCAGTCATCCATTATTGACTCAAATCTGTTGGCTGAAATCGAAATAGCAAAGTGTTGGTAATATTAATATCTAAAATCTGCAAGTTAGAATTGGTTGGCAAGGTATATCCTGAGTGTAACGTCACAAATGCAATGTACTGTAATACTGATGTAACTTAACTTTGAGCCTGGTTCAAATATTGATAGGAGAAAAGTAGAAGAGAAATGTTTTAGCTCATGAATGTAGAAGCAGCTCATGAGTTAAAACGCTCGGCCACGTGGAGCCTTCAGCCAGGTCTGCTAGCATACAACCCACCAAAATGTCTTATTTTGACTAATGCAACGAAGAGTAATTTAACTTATTAAAGTTATGTTATGTAAAGTTAAATGACTCTTTGCATTAGTCAAAATGTGAGCAATTAGAACAGTATATCGTGGCTAGTTGCTAGTGTTTGGGCCTAGCTAGCACTAAGGGCACGTTAGCTAATGACCTGCATCAGTTCACACGCCACAAGAGGCTAACTAAACTACGGCTGGTTAGCTTATCATCTGGAACAGGAATACATCGTGTACATTTACAAATTAGAGCTATTCTGTAAATTAGCTTTTCTTTTGGACCCCTGGCCAACTCGCTAACGTGACCAGGCGAGCAGCCATGAGGTAACTAGCTAACTCACATTAGCTACGCAGATCTGGCCAATTAGCTACGATTAGTTAACTAGCGAAACAGGACAACCTTCCCACCAGAGTGCAACATTCTTTACAAGAAGTTGAATTGTTAAATCAATCATGGTTATCAGATTAATAAGGTCATATTAGCATGTTATCAGATTAATAAAGTCATATTAGCATGTTTCATACTTATTCTCTAACGGTTCCCGGGTGACGCGTCGTACCGGCTCACGTGCGCATGAAGGTTCCAAAAGACCCACCTGAGCGCGAGGAGAGAGAATAACTGGTCAGGCGGCGGGAAGAGGACACGTGACGCTGTTACAATTTATTTTATTTTATTTGCTTTATTTGCTTTCAGATATAGTCTAGATATTTCCACCGATATTTCTGCAGATTTAAGACTAAGTTTAAGATTTACAGTTGCATATTAGTTGTATTCTCTATAGGCATAGGAGTTTCATTTTGCACTGAAACTGCAAAATTAGTACCTATGACCCTGGACATCAAAGTCAGTTATGATTTATTTAATGAATTATTCATCCAGGGAAGTCATAGACTGGTGTCTGTTTTCCAGGGGAGTCGATCGCAGCAATTCTAAAACAGTTAAATTAATTATTGTAACATCCATTACTTACTGATTAGTGTTGATCATTTACAGACCGCATGGGTTGTTTGTATTGATGTCAATAGGCTCTGTGCACCAGCTTCACTACTTCCTGAAAGTCACCTGGCTTCTTTATTTCCTGTCCAATCTGATTGCATTAAGTGATTAATCAGGTGTGCTGGGTCTGGGTTAGGGTTCATCACACCTGATTAATCACTTCCCTCTCATCACAGTACAGTGGGTCTGGGTTAGGGTTCATCACACCTGATTAATCACTTCCCTCTCATCACAGTACAGTGGGTCTGGGTTAGGGTTCATCACACCTGATTAATCACTTCCCTCTCATCACAGTACAGTGGGTCTGGGTTAGGGTTCATCACACCTGATTAATCACTTCACTCTCATCACAGTACAGTGGGTCTGGGTTAGGGTTCATCACACCTGATTAATCACTTCCCTCTCATCACAGTACAGTGGGTCTGGGTTAATCACACCTGATTAATCACTTCCCTCTCATCACAGTACAGTGCTGTCAGGATATGGGCCTGATTGGATGGCTGCTTGTCGAGGCTGGCTGCCTGTATGCTAATTCCCTCCCCCCTCCCCTCCCCTGGTATTGTAATTGCCTTGTATTGTATTTGGTATGTCGTAATTGCCTTGTATTCTGTATGTCGTATTGCATTTTGTATGTCGCTCTTTCTTCCTTTTTATGTGTTATTAGTATTGTGAAGCGCTTTGTGAAAGGCGCTCTATAAATAAAGCTTAATAAAGTTTACTTACTAAGTGACTCCGCCCACTCCGAGTGTCACGAGTTGACAATCCCAGGCAAGTGCGTCCAGGGAGGGGTTTGGGATTCGGGAGGCCAGATAAGGAGGGTTGTAGCCTAAATGTGTTGTTAAAAAATAAATTATAGCATTAATATATGTTTTCCTATAGGCCTATAAATAAACGTAAAATGACAAACATTGAGAAATTATACTTCTGTTCCATGGTTGATGCTAGAATGGATTGTCCCCCGAGGAGAGCCTGGTGACGCAAGGCTAGAATAGATCCCCAGGAGGGACGCGGGGGGCAACCCGTAACTTCCCACCCGTGAACTCGTACAGCTCGATGTACTACCAGTTGCCGGGTGGGAAGTTACGGGTTTGACTGCCATTCCAGAGCATTCTCACGTGTAGGAGGTAGGAAAAACACGAGTTACGGGTTGCCTGGAACGCACCATAACTCTGCTACACATCAACCAATCACAGCACTAGTTAGCTACTGGGTCAGACGTGGACACGGGAGTCAGGCTGATTTACGGAATTGGACCCAGGAGGGGAGCTAGCCTACTCGCTCGGGCACGCTCGCCTCTGCTCGGGCACGCTCGCCTAGAGGCTCGCGGGCGAACAGGGGAGTTGCTCAATGCTCGCTCCCGCTCCCGCGCGCCTCCTGGTTCCCCACCGCTGTGAGCATCTGATGACGCGCGGAGTTCCCGCCCCTTCTCCCTCCGGACGATCCATTCTAGCATCAGCCCAGTTGGCACGATCGGCTGCGTTCCCTTGGTTCCCTTCGAGAAGTTCCCTTCCCAGAAGGGCCACGTCAGAACATCGTCATGAGGGTTCCAGGGGAGGGAACCTGCAGAAATGGAACGGAAGTCACCCTAGATCAAAAACAGGTGTCTCAGCTGACAACAAGCATTCCCTTTGGGGAGTTGTAGTTTTGTAAATGATGAAGAGCGTGTATGTGTGAGGATATCCTCAGAAACACTCTTCCTTCTGGGCAGTTCACGCATGTTTGCTTTCTCGATCTGTCGGGAACTGGTAACAGGCTTCCTTCCTTCCTTCCTTCAGTAGGGTCGAGGTGAGTAACCTTAGTTTGTTGTGTTTAACTGGTATTTAGTCATGATGAACTCATCTCTATTTTCTCTCTTTGGAGACTGATTTGCATGTTTCAGCTTGTTAACCAGCTGATCCCCCTCCTCGGGTAGTCCAGCTCAACCAGCTGTTGAGTAACTGGGTGATAGTGTTGAGTAACTGGGTGATAGTGTTGAGTAACTGGGTGATAGTGTTGAGTAACTGGGTGATGGTAGCTTACGACTAATCCATTTAAAAACCTGGCTCAGTTGGCCAACGTTAGAAAAAGCCAGATATATCAGATATATCTAACCAGCTAGGTCATCCTCATCATCATCGGGTCGTCCCTCCGGGTGAAATAGTCTTATTTTAGCTAAACTGTCTGGTTATTGTTGTTATATATTCACAGGTATACTCTTTGTAGTTAGTCTAATAACCTCATAACGGTCAACCCAAACTAGGGTTTTGATGTGGGAACAGCTGAGTATTGATGCTCATTTGGTTGTCAACAACAATTACCTACTCCTATTGTGCAGTTGCTGGAATTGCCGGTTCAATTGACTTATTTTCGTTGTGATGTAGCCTGGTGTTGTTATCAAGTCTGGTGTTATTATCCTGGTGTTGTTATCAAGCCTGGTGTTATTATCCTGGTGTTGTTATCAAGTCATTTATTTGTTGCTGCCAGTTCCAAGCCTCACATCATGATTGCCCAGGCTATGGATTGACTGGCTGCCAGAGGAGGTTGTGTTATGACAGTGCCTTGTTGGGAGTGGGGTAGGGCCATGCACCACGTTGGAAGATAAATCATTTTTGGATGCATGCTGCTAACATACCCATAAAAGACCAAATAACTTCCCCTGCCACCATTTATGGGAACATTTCTGTGATAATGGAACGATTCACCATTTCCAGGTGTGAGGTTGCTGTTGTTTTGCCCTGCCCCAGGGCTAGTAAGCGTGAGGATGTTAGTTTCTCCTCTGACCTTTTCCTTAATTAGTCACACTCCCACAGTACTGTGACGGACTGTCTGGAAGTATGCTTATTGTTTCGATCCATACAGGCCTGCTCAAATAGAGAGCAAAACAAGCAGTCTTGTGAAGCTAGAAATACATCACCCACCTGAGATGTTTTATATACACTGAATGTGTTATACTACAGGATATCGCATTGTGTTCTCTCACTTTTCAGGTAATGACGGTAAGGCACTGACACAAACCACAAAGCATCATGGAGGATGACTGCAAACCACTACTGGGCTCGGTGCGAACAGGAGAGTGCTACACACACAGAGGGTCGACCGATTCATTGGACCCAAGAGCTAAAAGGTGGGTTAACTACTGAGTCACACTGGTTTGGAGTGTCTACAGCTTACAGCACATACAACATCTCCCAGTGAGAATGAATTGGCTACTGTTTCTACTTCCTGATGTGTGGATCATAATAGATGGTTATTCTGATTGTTGTTCATCTGGTTTTAGGCTACTTCATAGAGCAAGCTGATATAGTCTCATTGTCCTCTTTTCAGATTTCACATTTTGTCTTTTCTATGTTGTCACAAGGTAATTTAAGTTAATCACTGTCTTACTCTGGGAGGACACATGCCCTGCCATGTGCCACAGAGTGTGAACCAGCATCGACACACAGTTAGAAATTGCCAGTATGTCACATGACACACAGTCACCAAGTATGCAAGTATGTTCATGACGTCATACTGGCAATGGTCCACATTGAGACTGAGAGCAGCATGTGAGTCTAGCTGCTGTGTAGTACCTCACCCGGCAGCGCAGGCTGTTTACACAAGGAGAAGCCACTTCCTGAAGTTACAGTTCCTCTACTTCCACAGAAAAGCAATTATCAGCAAGCTCCGAGTGTTTGAAGTCCTGAACGTGCCCTGCCCCTCCACCCCAAGGATTATTTCAGGCTGCATCACCGCTCCAAATTAATCCAGTTTGGTATTTCACAAACACCAACGAGCTTGCAGCAACATTACTGGAGGATGCTTTTTAGCTGCGCCCTTTTCCAAAATAATATGACCCCTCTCCCATGTGCCTCCAGTACTTGCAGTCATGTGGACAAATATTCACTTTACACTCAGTTTTGTTTAGTGGGAAGAAGTACATGAAAGTTCAATGTTGAAAACAAATGTGTTTCACACAATCTTAGAAACACACTCTTTAAAGAGACAACGGCCCACAGTGCAGCACTAAAATGCACCCTCATCAGAATCCAGGGTTGGAAAGTTCAATGTTTAATGTCTAAGTGCTTATTATGAGCAATTTAGCTGCAACAATCAAACTTAACTGCTGTGGGCTGAAAATTAACACCTGCCACCGGCCAAATGCAGGTAAAATTTCCAACTGGAGACTAGATTTCAGAAGGCTATCTGAAAAAGATATATACTTGGCCGGTAGATCTTTTCATCTACAGTCCCCTTGGCAGGTGACCCATCGTGAGCCAAAAAGTAAATTTTTACCCCTGGCTGTGACCAAATGAATTTGGAAGTCTGTTGAATCTATTTTGTAGGATTTTAAAGTCATTTAACTGAGTTGTTGTGACCAGATCAGAGCTGTCTAATGTGCACCTGTCATTCAGTCTTTGTTCATTCATGTAATGAGGAAATGCACACACTATTCATTATGTAATGATACATGAATACACAATGAGAATATGATCACATCATCTCTCTCTCTCTCTCTCTCTCTCTCTCTCTCTCTCTCTCTCTCTCTCTCTGTCCTTTTCCCTCCATCCCTCTCTCCATTTTGCCCCCAGGCCATTCCACGTGGAGCCCAGGAACATAGTGGAGGATGCCCCCCAGGAGAGGGTGTCTGCTGAGGCCTCTGTGCTGAGCAGCAGAGTGCACTACTACAGCAAACTCACTGGCTCCTCTGACAGATTACTGGTAAAACACACACACACACACACACACACACACACACACACACACAATCAATTGATAAAAGCACAAAACCGGGTCAAACCTACAGTAGTAGTGTCTTACATACAAGCCACCTGTTTCACACTTGTTTAGTGTTGCAAATTGCCTGCCGATTGTAAGGACATTCACTGGGGAGTGGAGATAAACCAAAGTAACTTATACATGAGTCAGTGACTTGTTTTGCTCTGAAGTGGTGTGGAGATAATGGCTTTAGTACGCCATATTTTACAGTCCTTTGGCCAGTGAAGGCTCTGCCTTGTTTGTCTCCTGTTTTAAAACGCTTGAACACTTCCTCCAAGTGGGAGATCTTAACCAGAATGTTCCACAGATTAAAATGCCGATCAGAGCAGAATGATCCAGAACGTACACATAGCCCACAGTGACCTTTTCATTGACTCCATTCACTCAGTAGTGTCTCAGAATGGATTTAGTCATGTTTAGAATGAGTATGCCTGGTATGCACCTAAGGTTC
Source organism: Borostomias antarcticus (assembly GCF_949987555.1). NCBI lineage: Eukaryota > Metazoa > Chordata > Actinopteri > Stomiiformes > Stomiidae > Borostomias > Borostomias antarcticus. The sequence continues at coordinate 31,087,054 of NC_140241.1, read as the reverse complement.
TACAGTATGGCTTAATTGACTCTTAATAAGTTCATCTGACTTAGCTTCATCTCAGCCTTTGCTAAAACCCACTGACCTGGGTCTAGTATTGGGCCACGTTAACCCTGATTCTCTCACCCTCAGAGCCCTCCAGACCACGTCATCCCTGGTCCAGAGGAGACGTTAACCCTGATTCTCTCTCCCCCTCAGAGCCCCCCAGACCACGTGATCCCTGGTCCAGAGGAGATCTACGTGTACTGCCCGCTAGGAACGGCCTTCAAAGTGACCAAGGGAGGAGACGGGTCGTCCAAAAACCCCAGTATCATCACCATGTAAGCACATAGCAGCACTGGACAATTACCACCAACGTACTCTTTCAGAGAAAGTTTATTATGGATATACTCAATGACCAATACCTTCAATCCTGTTAGATGCTCTTGTGTTTGAGTCTTTTTGTATTCTCCCTCCCAGTTTCGCTATATGGAACACAATGATGGGGACGTCTATTCTCAGCATACCATGGGGCATAAAGCAGGTTTGGAGTAAAAACTACTGTTACGCATCCAATTGTCTCACATGTCGAATAGGGCTGGGAATCGATTCGAATTTCAAGAATCGATTCGATTCCGATTCACAAGGTTCAGAATTGATTATCTCGATTTTTTTTTTTTTGCTGTAACCTTAATTACATGAATGCCAAGTTATGCAACACATCAACAGGCCTACTACGGCTGGGTATCGATACTGATTTCCAAAAATGAATGAATGAATGAATCATTGAATGAATGAATGAACTATTCATTCCTTCATTTATTAATTTATTCACTTATTCATTAAATAAAAGATCGATTTTGGGATTCATGAATCGATACTGATTCTTTCTTTTTTTTAACCCAGCCCTAATGTCGAACAATAACTTGCAAGCCTTATATTTGTTAGAAGTCATTAAACCTATTCCTCATTCTTGCAGGCAGGGTTCACGTTGGGGATCCTCATCCTCATTGCCATGGGCCTGCTGACCCTCTACTGCTGTTACAGGGTGCTCAAATCACCCAAATCAATACGTAAGTCCACCTACAGTCACTTATCAGGCTGCTGGCATGAGATTTGACAGTATTCCTGCATGTTGTAAAAATGTAATTTGATAGTATTTTAAAACTGTCGGCCTATTGAATGAAAACAGGTGCCTATTGATACCTGCTCATAGAGAAGAGCTCTGTTATAGAGAGAAGAGCTCCTCTATCCTGCCCATAGAGAGAACAGCTCTATCCTGCCCATAGAGAGAACAGCTCTATCCTGCCCATAGAGAGAACAGCTCTATCCTGCCCATAGAGAGAAGAGCTCTATCCTGCCCATAGAGAGAACAGCTCTATCCTCCCATAGAGAGAACAGCTCTATCCTCCCATAGAGAGAAGAGCTCTATCCTGCTCATAGAGAGAACAGCTCTATCCTGCCCATAGAGAGAACAGCTCTATCCTCCCATAGAGAGAACAGCTCTATCCTCCCATAGAGAGAAGAGCTCTATCCTCCCATAGAGAGAACAGCTCTATCCTCCCATAGAGAGAAGAGCTCTATCCTGCCCATAGAGAGAAGAGCTCTATCCTCCCATAGAGAGAACAGCTCTATCCTCCCATAGAGAGAAGAGCTCTATCCTGCCCATAGAGAGAACAGCTCTATCCTGCCCATAGAGAGAACAGCTCTATCCTGCCCATAGAGAGAACAGCTCTATCCTCCCATAGAGAGAACAGCTCTATCCTGCCCATAGAGAAGAGCTCTATCCTGCCCATAGAGAAGAGCTCTATCCTGCCCATAGAGAGAAGAGCTCTATCCTGCCCATAGAGAGAACAGCTCTATCCTGCCCATAGAGAGAACAGCTCTATCCTGCCCATAGAGAGAACAGCTCTATCCTGCCCATAGAGAGAACAGCTCTATCCTGCCCATAGAGAGAACAGCTCTATCCTCCCATAGAGAGAACAGCTCTATCCTGCCCATAGAGAGAACAGCTCTATCCTGCCCATAGAGAGAACAGCTCTATCCTCCCATAGAGAAGAGCTCTATCCTCCCATAGAGAGAACAGCTCTATCCTGCCCATAGAGAGAAGAGCTCTATCCTGCTCATAGAGAGAAGAGCTCTATCCTCCCATAGAGAGAAGAGCTCTATCCTGCCCATAGAGAGAAGAGCTCTATCCTGCCCATAGAGAAGAGCTCTATCCTGCCCATAGAGAAGAGCTCTATCCTGCCCATAGAGAAGAGCTCTATCCTGCCCATAGAGAAGAGCTCTATCCTGCCCATAGAGAAGAGCTCTATCCTGCCCATAGAGAAGAGCTCTATCCTGCTCATAGAGAGAAGAGCTCTATCCTGCCCATAGAGAGAAGAGCTCCTCTATCCTGCCCATAGAGAGAAGAGCTCCTCTATCCTGCTCATAGAGAGAACAGCTCTATCCTGCCCATAGAGAAGAGCTCTATCCTGCCCATAGAGAGAACAGCTCTATCCTGCCCATAGAGAGAACAGCTCTATCCTGCCCATAGAGAGAACAGCTCTATCCTGCTCATAGAGAGAACAGCTCTATCCTGCTCATAGAGAGAACAGCTCTATCCTGCCCATAGAGAGAACAGCTCTATCCTCCCATAGAGAGAACAGCTCTATCCTCCCATAGAGAGAAGAGCTCTATCCTCCCATAGAGAGAACAGCTCTATCCTCCCATAGAGAGAAGAGCTCTATCCTGCCCATAGAGAGAACAGCTCTATCCTCCCATAGAGAGAACAGCTCTATCCTCCCATAGAGAGAACAGCTCTATCCTGCTCATAGAGAGAACAGCTCTATCCTCCCCATAGAGAGAACAGCTCTATCCTGCCCATAGAGAGAACAGCTCTATCCTGCCCATAGAGAGAAGAGCTCTATCCTGCCCATAGAGAGAACAGCTCTATCCTGCCCATAGAGAGAACAGCTCTATCCTGCTCATAGAGAGAACAGCTCTATCCTGCTCATAGAGAAGAGCTCTATCCTGCCCATAGAGAGAACAGCTCTATCCTGCCCATAGAGAGAACAGCTCTATCCTGCTCATAGAGAGAACAGCTCTATCCTGCCCATAGAGAGAACAGCTCTATCCTGCCCATAGAGAGAACAGCTCTATCCTGCCCATAGAGAGAACAGCTCTATCCTGCCCATAGAGAAGAGCTCTATCCTGCCCATAGAGAGAACAGCTCTATCCTGCTCATAGAGAGAACAGCTCTATCCTCCCATAGAGAGAAGAGCTCTATCCTGCTCATAGAGAGAACAGCTCTATCCTGCCCATAGAGAGAACAGCTCTATCCTGCCCATAGAGAGAAGAGCTCTATCCTGCTCATAGAGAGAACAGCTCTATCCTGCCCATAGAGAGAACAGCTCTATCCTGCCCATAGAGAGAAGAGCTCTATCCTGCTCATAGAGAGAACAGCTCTATCCTGCCCATAGAGAGAACAGCTCTATCCTCCCCATAGAGAGAAGAGCTCTATCCTGCCCATAGAGAGAACAGCTCTATCCTGCCCATAGAGAGAAGAGAGAGAAGTCATTGACAGCTTTGTTTTTCCTCCACGTGCACATTATGTAGCACATTATGTAGAGTATCTGTTGTCTGCACGTGCCCAGTCAGGAGAGGCTCCCCTCACACGCATGTGCTACCGTTAGCACCTCCAAGCAACGCGCTGGGAGTGTTGTTGTTGTTGATGATGATGATGATGCCATGGCTAGATAGTTTACCTTCGGTCACACATGGGCCAGGGTTTTACCCCCCATAGGTCTGGTCTGTCTGTTAACATCTTTTTCACACTTAAGTTTGTCTGTGGTTTGTCTGTTTAGAGATTTTTTCACATTTAAGTATTCCATTTTTAATTGACTGTGAATAGGTCTGCAAAATACTACTACTGACTGTTGCCTGTGGGAGTCATGTATTATAATGTTCATTTCATGTTCTTGTTTTTCTCTCAGCATGCATGGACACCACAGACTGGGAGTTTCCTGATGTGTGTAAATACTACTTTGGGAAGTTTGGCCAATGGTCCAGTCTGTTGTTCTCAATGGTGTCGCTCATTGGTGCGATGGTGGTCTACTGGGTCCTCATGTCCAACTTCCTCTTCAACACCGGCAAATTCATCTACAGTAAGGATTCAAGGATGTTTATTTGTTTTATGTACAAGATACATGTAAATGCTTAACTACAGACTCAAACGTCATATCAAGGATTTGATGCAATGTGACATTGTTTGAAGATTGAGAGATTGCAACACTATTTCTTGTAATTTCTACCCCTTCTCCAGACTATGTTCACAATGTCAGCATGTCAGACTCAGAGTTTGGGACCAATGGGTCAGAAAGAGGTGAGAACAATCTCTTCCTTTAGCATCTCTTATTTCTCTTTTCAAACCTGTACTGTATACAGTAGTTAGCTTCCATTGTTCTGTACAGAAACCAGATAAGATATCAACAAAAGCGAGGTGATAGAACCATCTACTGTACAACAGGTTTTGGAGAAGCATACATGCCATATAAAACAACATACTGGATCCATTGGTTTTGTTGTTGGTTTGGACCCCAGTGATCTGCCCATTCCCCAACACCGAACACGGAGGGAACTGCAGCGGCGGCAGCATCAACGTACTCTACCTGAGCAGCAACAACAACTACAACAACTGTACCTCAGACACGGACCTGTTCGACCGCTGGTGGAGCAAGACCAACACCATCCCATTCTACCTCATCATCCTGCTGCTACCCCTGCTCAACTTCCGCTCCGCTGCCTTCTTTGCCAGGTTCACCTTCCTGGGTAAGAAGGAACTGGGAATACCAGGGGGGACCGGGAACTCGGATAGCTGGGAGAAACTGGGAACGTGAGCTTGGAGGACAAGGGATGTTAGGAGGAATTTGGAGTGGCTAAGGGCAGGACTGTGTCTCAGTCTGGAGAACTGGGGAGGAACTCAGAATGATAGCTTGGAGAACAGAATAGAAAACCTGTCATGTACTGTAGATAATGCTGAGCTTTATTGACGTATGAGGGTTCTGGTATACCATTAACCTGCATTTGAAAGGCAGCCGTGTGACTATTGATGCGAGTTAATGGGGTTACTATGTGAGAACGTATGCCAACAAACATGGTGACGTGGCGGTGTTTGTGTTCGTCTGACCTCACCGTGTGACACACACACACACATTAGCAGAATGTTGCATCATGTCCATTGACCAGGTCTTTCTGCTTCCCCAGGAACCATCTCTGTGGTCTACCTGATCATCCTGGTCACGCTGAAGGCCTTTCGCCTGGGCTTCCACTTGGACTTCCACTGGTTTGATTCCACACAGTTTTATGTTCCAGGTAAAGAATTATGCTAAAAAGATGATAGTGATGATGATGATGATGAAGGTGGTAGTGGGCAATGAGTTACAAAGGGGATCATCCAGGGGATATTCTCACAATGCTCCTCAGATAAACACTTCTTCCTTAGATAAACACTAAACAGTGCTATCTAAATTGAATTGTTTGCTATTGTTTGGCTGGCTTTTTTTTTCCTTCCATTTTCTGTCAGACTGAGGGGAATTGATCCATTTGTAAAAGGTCAGTCTGATGACATGTCTGGAAGAGTATTCTTCTAAGACATGAGGACATTGGATCAGCTGTTTGTCCACAAGTCAGTGAGTTGGATATGAATGGAATGGAAATTGCATTTGAGAAAGAACAACATGAAATCCTATACTTTACAGATGACTCTCCACCAAAGGACTGACTTTCCACCAAAGGACAGACGAGCTCTGTTGGTGTTGGCCTCCACAGTACATATTTAACCTCCTTTATTTGCTAGTTTCTAAGCTAACCTGGCATGTTTTTTTTCCTTCTGTGTCCAACGGTAGAGTTCCGGCTGCTGTTTCCCCAGCTGACTGGTGTTCTGACCCTGGCCTTCTTCATCCACAACTGCATCATCACGCTCATGAAGAGCAACAGGCACCAGCAGAATAATGTGAGTGTTAGCCTCTTTACTGCTCAGCTAGCACTGTTTTGTTTTTTGACTCACCCTCAAGTAGAGCTACTTTGAAAGCCACCCCACAAACGGAAAGGGAAAAGACTTGTCAGCCTTATGATGTCAACTCAGCACTTCTCTGTTACCTACTGTTGAGTTTGCAGTTGTGCCACACTGACCATTTCCTGCCCCTTTCACATCCCTTTTTCTTATGAAACCCTCAGTCAACGCAGCAGTTAGGAGCAAGCCTGTTAGACACCTGCCATTGTGCTTTAAATGTAAATTAAGCAAATCCCATTTGTCTTATTTGATTTAAAAAAATAAAAAAGAGAAGTGTGTATATAGTCATCTCAACAAAAATAGCCAAGCTTTGAACAAGCCAGCAAAATGATCTGGTTGACAACCTGTTGTTTTTCAAACAGTGTGAAGACCTCAGTGACTGTTTTCCTGTGTTGTGGTTCCAGGTGCGAGACCTGTCGGTGGCCTACCTGCTAGTGGGGCTGACCTACCTGTACGTGGGAGTTTTGATCTTTGCTGCCTTCCCATCGCCGCCGCTGTTTAAAGACTGCATTGAACCAGTAAGGCTTTCCCCTCCTGTTCTCCTTTACAAGAAAGACCTGAATCCACCATAATATCACTATGATACACTTTCTGTTCTTGTGATTAAAAAAAATCTCTTCAGTACATATTTTATTGGACAAACAGATCTCCAAATTAGACTCTTAGTACTGCAAGAGTGCCATTTGCCGCCGAGGCATCTTTTTTCACCCGGTCGTTCCTCCATGCATGTTTCCATTCTCACCACACACAATGACAGTAATGCCACCTGTCTGTTCTCCTCTGCAGAACTTCCTGGATAACTTTCCCAGCAGTGATGTGCTGGTGTTCGTAGCTCGCACCTGTCTGCTCTTCCAGATGACCACGGTCTACCCTCTACTGGGCTACCTGGTGCGGGTCCAGATGATGGGGCAGTTCTTTGGCAAACACTACCCAGGGTAAGGGACCACTTTAGGCCCTGGGCCGAAGTGATGGAATGCTTCTTCAGCAAAGTATGAGCTGTTTTGTGAAAATCTAGGGTTTTTCATCTCACATCTTATTGACAGCAAGAGGCTGTTCATTCACCTACAGTCCTCAGCAGGCTGGTCATTCACCTACAGCAGGCTGGTCATTCACCTACAGTCCTCAGCATGCTGGTCATTCACCTACAGCAGGCTGGTCATTCACCTACAGCATGCTGGTCATTCACCTACAGTACTCACTAGGCTGGTCATTCACCTACAGTACTCACTAGGCTGGTCATTCACCTACAGTCCTCAGAAGGCTGGTCATCCACCTACAGTCCTCAGCAGGCTGGTCATTCACCTACAGTACTCAGCAGGCTGGTCATTCACCTACAGTACTCAGCAGGCGACACGTCCGTTTTTCATGCTGAAGGTTTTCTTTGATTATTTTTTTTTTCTTCTCTTTCCCAGTTTCTTCCACGTCTTCACCCTAAACATTTTCATAGTCAGCGCTGGGGTCCTCATGGCCAAGTTCTACCCCAACATTGGCTCAATTATAAGGTAAGCTATCAACGTCATAAAATAAGAAGCTTTTGGGGCTTTACCATTGACAGCATCCTTCACATTCATGAAGTGGTTTCAAAGTGAAGTTATATACTAGTTTTATTATGTCTTGCTTTGTGGGACCGCATTGGAAATAAGTGTTGAAAATGGCTTTCACAATGCTATCCCCTGGGCTTATTTCTATTTTGAAACCCAAACTAACCCTGAGTGAACTGTTATCCTCTGCCCCCCCCCTCAGGTACTCGGGGGCCACGTGCGGCATGGCCCTGGTGTTCGTCTTCCCTGCTCTGGTCCACATGATCTCACTGAAGCGCAGAGGGGAGCTCCGCTGGCCCTCAGCCCTCTTCCACTGCTTCCTCATCCTCCTGGGCGTGGCCAACGTGCTGGGACAGTTCTTCATGTAACCCCCTCACTCTGGACACCCACAGAACCAGTGTCAGCTCAGTGTCTTACCTGGACAGTTTTAAGTTTAAAGACCCCTCCCCCAGTGTTACTGACATGAATTGAAGGCCAAACAACAGGGATGCCCACCCTGATGGTAGGGAAAACACTGCAGCTTTGTGTGTTGTTGACATCAGTGTGAATTATTGTACGAGGGACGAAGAGGGACTTCATTAAAGTTATTATGGTCTGTACAAGTAGCACTCTTTAGGGAATGCTAGCAAATATGGTTTTGTCGCAGAAATACTTGGCTGTTTTGTTTAGTGGAAATGTTATTTCCTTATACCTGTATGTATTTTTATTTTAAATTGGGTGTGTAGATGCTATGGTACATGACATTTGCACAGCCAATCTCAGATGTAAAGTGACAATGTGATCGACAGGTTTTTAGCTGTATTTATTTGATTCCCGATTTAGCCTTAACTGATTGTTCATCAATCAAACATGTAAATTCCATATTCCTTTTGTTTACGTTCCGCTCATCTAAGTTGATTGAATTGAAGCAACGCACATTTTTTGTTATAGTTTGTACATCTTACTACCAAGCTCAAAGCAACATCAAGGATTCTGTGGGGTTGTTGTGATCACAGAAATCCTTTATTCCCCAAGAGTGACGCTTTTGACAAACACCAGTTACTGTGTGTGATGTAAAATGCATCCCTCCTACTCCCAGAATATCTGTTCTCTAGCTCCGACTGCTAAACACTACATTGTATGTGACTTGCCTGTCTGTCTCCTAGGTGACACATGTGACTTGCCTGTCTGTCCCCTAGGTGACACATGTAACTTGCCTGTCTGTCTCCTAGGTGACACATGTGACTTGCCTGTCTGTCTCCTAGGTGACACATGTAACTTGCCTGTCTGTCTCCTAGGTGACACATGTAACTTGCCTGTCTGTCTCCTAGGTGACACATGATGCCATCGTCCCTACAGACGCAGCAACAGTATACTTAAACGAAAGAGAGCCATGGTCATTATATTCTATTTTTGGTGCCACCTGTGTTATTGTGCACATTTCCTATTAGCTATTCAATGTAATTCCTTGTGTTATTTAGTGACTATGCACCTTCATCAATTTTAAGGATGGGTAAAGGGATTGTTTGTGAGTACAGGCTGTCAACATCAGACCAGAACTACTGTGAAACACTAGCTTCCCATATGCTATTTCTGCTGGCTTGAACATAAAGGAGTGTGTAAAGTTGTCCCTAAGCACTGATACTAGATCAGGTATTACTTCTTACCTCAACAGATTAAGAGTGTGTATTAGTGGTTAAGGGTGTGTATTACTGCTCCTTTTTTTTTTTTTTTTTTAACTAATAAACATCCTTCTGGTCCTAGTTGTGTGTTCAGGGACAACTATTATAGGCAGTAGTTCTGCAACCTAGAGACACCCTGAAGCTAAATCAATTTTAAATGTAAATAATGTACTGCTTTGCAAGCTTTTTATGTCTTTTATGTGCATATCTGTGCTTTAAGAAATTATAAATGCAATAAAGAATAATCCTGTGTTTACTTAGACTCATACAGATAATTATGAAGTAAACTAGGCCATTGCAATACAAAGCAACAAAAAAAATTCAAGTAATTATTCCCAAAACCAACAGTTGGATGCTGCTGAAATTCACCTTTCCAGTACCCACGGGTTATTAGTCTATATATTACCTGAAATGGTAATAATGCCAATCAGAGTTTTATTAGGGAAGGTGGGAGGAGAGCAGCGCACGATGGAAGAGTAAAAGAACCAGCAGGAAATACTCTTTACGCTTTTCAAAGGCTCAATCTGAACAAGGTGCTGCACAATCTTCATGGTTAAGGATCCCTTTGTGTTCAGTACTTGTTAGAATGGAAGGGAAATGAGTACGTCTGGGGTTGGGGTTAGCACCTTGCTACAGCCGATCCTCAGTGTCAAAGGAACAATGTATCAGTAAAGTCTTTTGGTCAGTGAATACGTCTCCCATAGCAGCACTTAGGCTTCATCCCAACAGTCTCCAGTGGTTTCCTGCACTGATCTGAAAACACAGGAAAGGTGCGACCAGATAGGGTGGAGGCATACAAGCACATGCTTACACCTATCCAGCTCTTTCACATCTGTGCCAAAGACAATAGAAACAAGGAGACCACTTAAGACCATCAAGAAGTTCCATATACAGTACGAGGCGTGTTCTGTGGTTCAGGTGAAGAGATCAGCGTAGTCCACACTTCCTGCCTTCTGTCCACAGGGGCGGAGCAGCTGCTCCCCTCCGGACATGGTGATTGGCTCTCCCTAGTGGCAAGAAGAGGAAACGCAATGTGTCACATCATGTCTATTGCTTTAGTTCGACCTCCACATAAACAGTTACTAACTCATTGAGAAAGATCTGCATTAGAGTTGATGCAAAATACAGTGTCACATCTACACATACAGGGGGTACAAAACTGTAACATTACCTCATGGTAGTCAACAAGCTCTGCCAACGATGAGAATCGGATCTGGTCTCCCAGTAGCATGTAGCATCCCTCTGTGGCGTCGATGAGGAAGTGTTTAAACGTGTCTTTACATCGATAGGAGAGAACGTATCCCAGAATCCTCTCGCTGACCCGAACCAGGAAGTGGCCAGGTGTCCCTTCGCTGAGTAAGTCCTCTGCATCCTGCCTGGAGATGATACCTTGGTGGAGTAAGAAATATGGTGAGTACAGGCTGGGAGAAACGTCACCATGTCTCTTAATCACAAATGTACAGTTCTAACTTCAGTATTCTTACATGTCCCGTCTGTACTAACTTCAGTATTCTTACATGTCCCGTCTGTCAGCTCAGCTGATCACTTGTTCCGGTGCTTTCAGGGTAGTACAATACAGTACTAAATGAGAAATGGATGGACATATCTGGCTAGTAATGTTTTTCTGTGGTCTGTAGAGGGCGAAATACGTCCTAAAATAACTTTACCCCAAAATGAAATGGCACCATGAATTATCTTTCAAATCTACCGGGCTCAGGAAATTAATTCAATCTGATTGTTATCTCTTCTGAAAGACCATCTTCATACCCATTTGAGAGACTTGCTTATTCAAGATGTTGAACCAGACACCTTCCTTGTTGCAACCTTACCATGGAACCACGGTGCTATGCGCGTCTGGTCCTTCTCAAAGCCGGTGCGAAGCGGCAGTTGTTCCTCTCGGAACCATTGGATGATGTGATCCCTGCTGGAGGAGGACAGAGTGCGCCGCACGCCCTGCTTCCTGTTGACAGCACAGAGATACAGAAACGTGGGTCAGGTGGTGAAGAGCATTCATGTGTTAAAGCTCTAAAGCTCTGTTTCTTTCTGCATCACCAATCTGTCTGGAGTGGGGATCCCT